>NC_083402.1:31203327-31504481 GCF_020745735.1 Hemiscyllium ocellatum | reverse complement strand
TTATCATACTCCAATCCTCGCGCTTCACATTCTTTCTTCTTTAAGTCTAAAATGAAGCTTCTCTCCTGCTCACCTAAAGGTTTCATTTTCTCATATAAATCATCTGCAGAGCAAAAGTAAGGGAATGAATTATAAGCTAGATTTCAGTCACAAATTATACTATACTCCAACCACATTGTTGAACGTTCTAAGAATAAATTGCACAGACTGGCATTTTAGTTGTAGAATAGTGTGGTGAGGGCATTTATCAGAGATTCATGTATGAAAATCAGCTTGCTAATTGTGCAGTTCATGCTATTTTGTCTGTACTAAATTGAATGCATAGATGTTATGCAAACTGCAAATCAGATAAATAGACAGCGGTAATAAAAACAGAAGTTGCGAGAAAAGTACAGCAGGTCTAGCAGCATCTGTGAAGAGGAACCAAAGTAGACAGCTGCTACTAATGTTCTTACTATGGGCTTCTGTTCTGCTGAAACACTTAGAGCAAAATGAACGCAAAACTCCACTCTGGCTGAAATAGGAATGTATAGAACTGGAAAAACCGAACATCCTCTCAATATCTTGGAAATATCATATCCCACAACATTGCTCACACTTTGTTTTCCAGGTAGTAATCCAATAATCTCTGGTATTTGCTGATACAATCAGTCTCCATTATAATCACTGCTTGCTGCATAATGAAATTGAAAGTTTCTTTTCACATTCCCTTTTCTATTCGAGGTTATACGTGCATGGAATTTATGACCACAATCAATATATTCACAGTCCACCCCATGTCTCAAATTTATATCCATTTATAGCTTTATGTCACCTCCAAACCCTGCAACAGTCCCTTCCTTCCAGACTCGATATACCTCTGACCGTTTGTTAATATATCCATTTTGCTTTACCATAGGAATCTAAGAGTTGGCTACTCAGCTTGTCAAACCTGCTCCACCATTTAATGCGATTATGGTTGATTGCACACTTAAGTGCCTTCTACCCACACTATTCCCATAAACCTTTATGTCATTTGTAATCAGAAGTCTGTCAATCTCTACATTAAATATAGTCAAGGACAGAACTTCCACAATCCTCCACGTGGCAAAATTACAAAGATCCATAACTCTAGTGGCTGTGCCTTCTGATTTCCAAGTCCCACTAATTAGTTCCTTCCCTAAACCCTTTTATCCCTTCAATTTGCCCTTCTATTTTTGTAGAACCCCCATTAAAATCTCCTTTTTTGATGAAGTTTTTGGTCACTTCACCTCCCATTTCCTTCTTTGGAGTGGCAGCCATTTTGTGGACTATGCTGCTATGAATCTTGTTTTGTCAAATAGTAATTTGAAAACTCAGCAAGACATCCTCGTGAGGTTTTTATTCTTCAATTCTGCTGCTTCTCCTTGTGACATGGCTGGCTGATCTTATCTATCAATTTAGTTGTCCTTCACTGCACCTTCTCCTGGGCAACACAATGGCTAGCATCGCTGTTTCACAGCACCAGGGACCTGGGTTCGATTCTAGCCTTAGGTGACTGTGCGAACTCCACAAAGACAGTTTCCGTGTCTGCATGGGTTTCCTCCGGGTGCTCCAGTTTTCTCCTACAGTTCAAAGATGTGCAGGTTAAGTTGATTTGCCAAGATAAATTACTCATATTGTAGACTAGATGGATTATCCATGGGAAATGTAGGGTTGCAGAGGTAGGGTAGGAGAGAAGATGTGGGTGGGATGCTCTTTGGAGGGCCATTGTGGATTCAATGGCTCCAATGGCCTGCTTGCACACTGTAGAGATTCTGTGATTATCCAATATCCAGATATCTCTCTGATAATATATGACTATAAACAATAAGCAGTGATCTGAATAAAGCTGCACTTACAATAGTTTGAACAAATTTTTAATTACTTTTTCCCTTTACTAAGTGTTTCCACTTAAAAAGGAACTTATCTCGGCACTTGCGATTCCATTTTTACAGAGCGGCGAGGAGTGAGGGCAGAGAGAAGCGAGCGCTGCTGGCAAGGTAAATCTTCACTTAAAAAGGGACTGCAAACTCAGTAAGTTCTTCAGGTTTTCTTTTTGTTCTCTTCCTTGTTTAGTCCTGTATGGGCTGATTAGCAGGGTATGGCTGATAGGGTAGTTGCATGTTCCTCCTGCAGAACATGGCAGGTAACAGACATGACACATGTCTCCATTGGCCACATCTGCAGGAAGTGCACCCAACCCCAGCTCCTCGAAAAATAAGTTAGGGAACTGCAGCTAGAGTTGGATGAACTGTGGATCACCCGGGAGGCTGAGGGGGAAATTGAAAGGATGTACAGGAAGGTGGTCATTCCTCAGACACAGGATAAGGACAGCTGGGTTACACTCAGGGGGAGAAATTGGAACTGACGGACAGAGTGGGATCCCCTGTGGACATTCTCCTCAGCAATAAGTATACCATTTTGGATACTGCTGGTGGGGACAGCTTATCAGGGGAAAGCCATAGTTGTCAGGTCTCTGGCATTGAGGCTCAGAAGGGAAGGGGGGAAAACAGAAATGCGCCAGTGATAGGGGACTCAAGGTTAGACGGATTACAGGAGATTTTGTAGTCAGGAAAGGGACTCCCAAAAGGCATGTTGCCTCTGTGGTGCCAAGGTCCGGGATGTCGTTGGTCAGGTTTACAAGATTCTGAAGGGGGAGGGTGAGCAGCCAGGAATTGTGGTATATATTGGCATCAATGACATAGCAAGGAAAGGGACTGAGGATCTGAAAAGTGACTACAGAGAGCTAGGTCGGAAGCTGAAGAGCAGGACGAGTAGAGTAGTGTTCTCAGGTTTTGGATAGTGAGGTGAGGAACAGACAGCGAGTGCAGCTTAACATGTGACTGCACGGCTGGTGCAGGAAGGAGGGCTTCAGATACTTAGACCATTGGAATGCTTTCAGGGGAAGGTGAGACCTGATCAGAAGGGTTTAAACTAGTTTGGCAGGGTAGTTGAGGGCGGGGGGGCGGGGGGGGATAGTTGTAGATGGGGCAGTGACAGGCTGTACTGAATCTGTCAGGGAGGTTTTTCATGTGATGAAACAAAGGGATCGGTTAAAGTGTGTCTGCTTTAACGCAAGGAGTGTCAGAAATAACAGTGATGAACTTAAAGAATTTGGTATTATGATGTTGTGGCCATAACGTAGACATGGGTTTCACAGGGGCAGGAATGGTTGCTAGATGTTCCACGGTTTAGAACATTTAAAAAGAATAGGGAGGGGGGAGAAAAGTGGGGTTATAGCATTGCTCAACATAGAGTGCTATGTAGTCGCATCTACATAAATGAAGGTTGTTGAGAAAGGTTTGTCTACTGAGTCAGTATGGGTGGAAGTTAGGAACAGCAAGGGAGCAGCCACCTCATTGGGGGGTTTCCCCTAATAGCAGTAGGGAGATCGAAGAACTCGTAGGCCAGCAGATGTTGGAAAAATGCAGCTATAACAGGGTGTTAAATTAGATTAGATTAGATTCCCTACAGTGTGGAAACAGGCCCTTTGGCCCAATAAGTCCACACCGACCCTCCGAAGAGTAACCCACCCAGACCCATTTCCCTCTGACTAATGCAACTAACACTATGGGCAATTTAGCATGGCCAATTCACCTGACCTGCACATCTTTGGACTGTGGGAGGAAACCGGAGAACCAAGAGGAAACCCACGCAGACACAGGTAGAATGTGCAAACTCTACACAGACAGTTGCCCGAGGCTAGAATTGAACCCGGATCCCTGACACTGTGAGGCGACAAGGGAAAAGGCCATTTTGGATTTGTTGCTCGGCAATGAGCCAGGACAGGTGTCAGATCTCGCGGTGGGAGAACACTTTGGTGACAATGACTACAACTGCCTCATATTTACCATAGCCATGGAGGGGGAAAGGAGCAGTTACCATGGGAAGATATTTAATCAGGGAAAAGGAAATTATCAAGCTATCAGACAGGAGTTGGAACGTACAGATTGGGAGCAATTGTTCCAGAGAAAGGGCACGACCGACATATGGAGACTGTTTAGGGAGCAGTTGTTGCGAGAGAGCAGAGGAGCTTCTCATCAAAAGGAAGAAGGCAACTTACGTAAGGTGGACGAAGCAAGGATCTAGCACAGCTCTAGACGATTACAAGCTTACTAGAAAGGAGCTCAAAATGGGCTGAGAAGAGCCAGGAGGGGCCACGAAAAAGGCTTGGCGGGAAATGTTAGGAAGAACCCAAAAGCATTTTACTTATACGTGAGGAGTAAGAGAACATCAGGGAGAAGGTAGGGCCGATCAGGGATAGTGTCGGGAACGTGTACATGGAGTATGAGCAGATAGGGGAAGCCCTAGATGCATTTTTTGCTTCAGTTTTCACTAAGGAAAAGGACCTTGTTGTGAATGAGAACTTTGAGTAGCTGGAAATAGGCTTGAACAGATTGAGATTGAGGAAGTTAATGTGCTGGAAATTTTGGCAAATATTAAGATTGATAAGTCCCCAGTGCCAGACTAGATTTATCATCGCTTGCTCCTGGAAGCGACAAAAGAGTTTGCTAAGCCACTGATGAAGGTCTTTGCTTTCTCACTCTCCACAGGAGTCGTACTAGAGGATTGGAGGGAGGTGAATATTGTTCCTCTTTTCAAGAAGGGGAATAGGGAAATCCCTGGCAATTACAGACCAGTCAGTCTTATGTCTAATCAGCAAGGTTTTGGAAAGAATTCTGAGGGATAGAATTTATGACAATTTGGAAAAACATAGCATGATTAAAAGCAATCAGCTTGGCTTTGTGAGGGGCAGGTCATGCCTCACAAATATTATTGAGTTCTTTGAGGAGGTAATAAGATGGGTTGATGAATGTTGGGCAGTGGATGTGGTGTATATGGACTTCAGCAAGGCATTTGATAAGCTTTCCCATGGTATTCTCATTAATAAAGTCAGGAGATATGGGGTACAGTGAGATTTGGCTCTCTGGGTTCAGAATTAGTGGCTGACAGAAGACAGAGAGTGGTTGCAGATGGAAAGTATTCTGCCTGGAGGTCAGTGATGAGTGGTGTCCTGCAGGGGTCTGTTCTTGGGTCTCTGCTCTTTGTAGCTTTTATAAATGACTTGGATGAGAAGATTTAGGACTGGGTTAGTAAATTTACCAATGACACAAAGTTGGAGGTGCCACTGATAGTATCGAGGGCTGTTGGAGGCTGCAGGATGCAGAACTGGGCTGAGAAATGGCAAGTGGCGTTCAACCTGGATAACTGCGAAGGGATGCATTTTGGAAGGTTAAACTTGAATGCTGAATACAGGATTAAAGGCAGGATTCTTGGCAGTGTGGAGGAACAGTGGGATCTTGGTGTTCAAGTGCATATATCCTTCAAAGTTGCCGGCCAAGTGGATTGGGTTAAGAAAGCATATGGTGTTTTGGCTTTCATTAACACGGGAATCGAGTTTAATAGCTGCGAAATTTTGCTGCAGCTCTACAAAACCCTGGTGAGACCACACTTGGATTATTGTGTCCAGTTCTGTTTGCCCTGTTCTTGGAAAAATGTGGAGGCTTTGAAGAAGGTGCAAAGAAGGCTTACCAGGATGCTGCTTGGGCTGGAGGGCTTGGCTTACGAAAAGAGGTTGGTTAAGCTCGAACTTTTCTCTCCGAAGAGGAGGAGGACAAGAGGTGACCTGATCGAGGTGTACAAGGGAATGAGAGGCATGGATAGCATCAATAGCCAGAGACTTTTTCCCACGGCAGGATTGACTGCCATGACGGGTCATAGTTTTAAGGTGTTAGGAGGAAGGTATAGAGGAGACATCAGAGGTAGGTTCTTTACACAGAGAGTTGTGAATGCGCGGAATGCATTGCCAGCAGTGGTAGTGGAAGCAGAATCATTAGGGATGTTTAGGTTCTGCTGGACATGCACATGGAGGGCTGTGTAGGTTAGGTTATTTTAGTTTAGATTAGGATTATTCCTCGGTACAACGGCATGGACCGAAGGGCCTGTTCTGTGCTGTACCTTTCCATGTTCTATTTGCTGAGATGTGTGCTCTATTTGTTTGTATTTACTGTCAGTGGTTGTATTTGCTAACTTCTTTTGCTTTTGTACACTGCGTTGCCTACCTGATATGAACACTAAATCTAAAACAAACCTTGTCACATCAGTGTACACAAAGATAGCAGAGAAAAACGTTGTCAAGCATATTATCAATGAGATAATGAGCAGCCATAATATTTTAGATTCCATTTGGTTACTGAGGATCACCTCTCAGAAACAATCTTAAAACTGAATTCTCTGCGAAATTTGAATTAAAAGAACACACCTAAGAATTTGCCAACATTCTCCACTTTCTTGGCCATGTTCATCTCAAGTACAAAGTCAGCATGTGAACTAAATCCCAGTAATTCTGCTGCTTTTGCTCGAAGTGGAATCAACTTTTCAAGAATAATGGTGTTTTCCTGCCAATAAAAAAAAAGAATTAATCAATGGATTTAACTTAATAAATATTTCAAAAGCACATTTGAGATTTGTTTCTCAAATATTAAGATATTCAATAGAAATAAAACCTGCCATTCAAACATTTTTAAAAGTTCTTTAAAAATATGGTCACTGCATTTATACAATGCCTTAAAGTAGTAAAACATCCCAAAGTGCTGCACAGCAGCATGATAGGAGATTTGACAATAAAAGTGATATTAAGATAGATAATCAAAAGCCAAAGAAATGGGTTTTAATTACTATTTTAATGGAGAAGAGAAAGATGGAGAGTTGGTGAAATTCCAGAACTTTTCACTGAAAAATGCAGGAGAGTACACCAGATGCAGCACCAGGCAAATCAAAAAATGAGGTGTCAACATGGTGAAGCTACAAAACAGGACTACCTGAGTGCCAAACAGCACAAAAGCATAAAATGAGGCTGATTGGACGATCCAACCTGGCCTCATCCAGCATCAAAGATGCCAGTCTCAGATAGTTTGATTCACTCTGTGAAAAGCCTATGAACCCTGACAACACTCTGACGTTAGTTATAGAGTCATAGAGATGTACAGCATGGAAACAGACCCTTCGGTCCAACCCGTCCATGCCAACCAGATATCCCAACCCAATCTAGTCCCACCTGCCAGCACCCAGCCCATATCCCTCCAAACCCTTCCTATTCATATACCCATCCAAATGCCTCTTAAATGTTGCAATTGTACCACCCTCCACCACTTCCTCTGGCAGCTCATTCCATACACGTACCGCCCTCTGCATGAAAAAGTTGCCTCTTAGGTCTCTTTTAAATCTTTCCCCTCTCATCCTAAACCTATGCCCTCTAGGTCTGGATTCCACCACCCCAGGGAAAAGACTTTGCCGATTTATCCTATCCATGCCCCTCATAATTTTGTAAACTTCTATAAGGTCACCCCTCAGCCTCCGATACTCCAGGGAAAACAGCCCCAGCCTGTTCAGTCTCTCCCTGTAGCTCAAATCCTCCAACCCTGGCAACATACTTGTACATCTTTTCTGAACCGTTTCAAGATTGACAACAGCTTTCCGATAGGAAGGAGACCAGAATTGCACGCAATATTCCAACAGTGACCTAACCAATGTCCTGTACAAACGCAACACGACCTCCCAACTCCTGTACTCAGTACTCTGACCAATAAAGGAAAGCATACCAAACACCTTCTTCACGAACCTATCTCCCTGCGACTCCACTACCTGCACTCCAAGGTCTCTTTGTTCAGCAACACTCCCTAGAACCTTACCATTCAGTGTATAAGTCCTGCTAAGATTTGCTTTCCCAAAATGCAGCACCTCGCATTTATCTGAATTAAACTCCATCTGCCACTTCTCAGCCCATTGGCCCATCTGGTCAACAACCTGTTGTAATCTGAGGTAACCCTCTTCGCTGTCCACTACACCTCCAATTTTGGTGTCATCTGCAAACTTACTAACTGTACCTCTTATGCTCACATCCAAATCATTTATGTAAATGACAAAAAGTAGAGGGCCCATCTTGACATGCTCTATCAATGACCTTCCTTTCTTGGTAAGGTTAGGAGTAGAGAGGTCTTCTGATTATGGTAATGTTTAGCATAATATGTAATTCCTCAGGTACTGAAGCAGTCCATACACAAATGCAGCCAATATCCAGGCTTGGGCTAATTAATGTGAAGTAACAATTGTGCCACACTAGAGCTAGGTAATGCCCATCTTCATCAACAGAGAATTTAATGTCCTTAGTTGTTCAACTTGAAAGGATGTAGGAATGATATTACCAGGGTTGTAGGGTTTTAGCTGTAGGGAGAGGTTGACTAGGCTGGGCTATTTTCCCTGTAGCATTGGAGGCTAATGAAAAAGGGGAATATGTAAGATGTTAGAATTAAAAGATCAAAAAGATTATACAGGATTGAAGAACTTTGTAAATTAAAAGAGATAGAATTTTGTAGTTTGAGGCAAAGGAAGGCAAGAGAGACAGGGGAGGGAAGGGAGAGAGACAGAGAGAGAAAGAGAAAGAGAGAGAGATAGATAGAGATGGAGAAGCAAAAGCTGCAATTACAGAAGGAACTGTCATCCTGTTTCAAGATGGAGGGAAAACATAGAGCAATGCATTCTGACCCATGGTCTAACATAGGCTGACAATTGCCCAGTGATTTATCATAATAAATAGCCTTTAATTTTAGGAGTTGCAAGTTTCCCCTAAGGCTTTTAGGTGAAGTAAAATTACTGCATGTTAAATTGATCTTTGTGACCAGCTGCCATACTGATTACAGCTGTAAATAGATTAAGGCTAAGTATGAAAGCTGTCAGATGAAATTTCAAGCCACAAAATGGAGAACTTGTGACATTTGCTTGCTAGATGGACACTTAAAAACAAAATCTTACTAATTATATACAGTACCATCCTGAACTTCAGTTCATAATACAGATCTTTTTTAAGAGATGTTTTGGAGTAAGATAGCTAAAATTTCACTGGATGTTAAAATCTATTAACTCCACATCAGTTTAATTCAAAACTTTTATGACCAATATCATCCTTTTAAATCTTCAGGACAGTGACTGCAACATGCAACATGAATTTAAACATATATAAATATATTTATATACTGAAATATTTCCAACATTAAGCCCTAAAATAGATTTCCGGAAATCAGCACTCATTCAATCTGTTTAACACATTGTCACCTTATCTCACCTCTTTACATCTAGAATGAAAAGCTGCTTCCATTTTCCTTCTGGTTTCAGGGACATAAGACTCTTTAATGACAGGCGTGTAGTGAGGGTATTTTAAGGTCACCTTGTATTTGTTATCACTAGTTTTTTCCAAATCATCAAGAAAGTCATCTGGGAGGCCCCCTGTGAGAAGCATCCAAGCTAAATTTACAGTTGCACACAGCAAATTAGATTACAGAACAAATTTACAGAAATGAATAAAAATCCTCATCATCACCATCTGAAGTAGTCTGATGATAAATCCTTAGCTCATTCTTTTCTGAAGAATCAGCCTGAGCCATTTTCTCAGCAGGTTTTGTCAATGGTGGCTTGCCATTGCCCTCCACATAGGTAAAGAATAGCTCCTAAGTCAACCTCAACTGGAACTAAATTCAAACCTGTGCTTTTGGTGTCATTCTGAACCATACACCAGCCATCTAGCCAACTGAACTAATTGCTCCAAATTAAAAATAAAAACAATTAAACCAAATTTATCCTTTAGTAATGGACTTTTGTAGTGTTTGGTCACAGGAAAAATCTTTACTCACCTTAATCATAACTAAGAAATTCATATCTTCATTCACAAATTATGTCCATGCATATAAGTGGATGATTACAGAAAGCCAGTAACATCAAAGCTGCAAAAGCATCCTTTCATTTGACTTTCTTTGTTTGCCTCATCGCATCCTTGCTGACTTGCCATTTCACAGAAGCCAATCAAAATATTATACCTCTTTGAAGGAGTAATTCTTTAGAAACCTTAATGAAAGCTAGTTAACATTGGAAGATTGCAGAGCTTGATTCTGACTGCCTAGACAAGTGCATACCTTATTTTGCAATTACTAAGTACAACCATGAGGGCAAACTTTCTGACTTCAACATGTTAAGCTGGATTTTGCAGTACCTTACCAGTGGTAAGTTTGATTAGGAACCAAAAAAGAAAGTAAATTAAAGACAAGGGGCATGGCTGAAATATTAATTGAATACTTTTTATAAGCAGATGTTCTCCACACCATACTAACACAAAAGGAAACGTGGTCACTAGAACGGTTAAAATTGATGAGGAGGAGGTCATAGAGGTTTCACAGTACTGATAAAGCTCTTATGACCCATCATATCCATGATGGTCATCAATTATCTATTTGCTCCTATCCAATTGTCCAGCACTTGACCCATAGCATTGTATGCTATAGTGTTTCAAATGCTCATCTAAATACTTTACAACTTGAGGGTTCCTGCCTCAACATGCTGTTAGCAGTTGGTTCTAGACATGCCCAATGTGGGGGAAAAAATGTCTAGGTAGGGAAAAAAAAATTTCATATTTCCTCTAAACTTCCTACTACTTACCATAAAACTGTGCCCCTGGTTATTGACACCTGTACTAAGGGGGGGCGTTTTATCCCTAACTACCCTGTTGATGTCTGTAAAAAGTTTGTACACTTCAAACAGGCTCTCTGCCCTTGGCTTTCTCTGCTCTATGAAAAAGTAACCCCAGTCTATCCACATCTCTTTGCGTTGCTGAATCACTCCAGCTAAGGCAACATCCTGGTGAATCACTTTTGCACCCTCTTTTGGGCAACCACATCCTTCAACTAGAACTGGCAACCAGAATGCATGCAGCACTTAAGCTGTGGCCTAACTAACATCATATACAGCTCAATCATAACCTCTTGCTCATCAAGTTCTATTGCCTTGACTAATAGAAGCAAGTATTTAATATGGCTTCTGAGCCATCTTATGTACTTAAGGTATGCAATAAATTGTTGGTACATAAAGTTGAAAAGGCACAGGGACTTAAAGAAAGGAACTGAGAATTTTGATTTTCCTGATAAGTAAAGGCCTAGATTTTCGTATTTAGGACACAATTTCACAGTTGGCAGACAAACCAAAAGCTTGGGAGAATTGTAAACTGCAAAAAGGACAGTTTAGAACATCAATGGGACATTAACAAGTTAGAGGAGTAGGCATTTAAAAGTCAAAAAAAAGAAGTGTGAGTTGCTACACTTTGATGCAAAGAACAAGAAAAGACAGCTTAAAATAAAGGGTATGGCTCTAAAGGGTGTGCAGAAGCAATGTGACTTTCCTCATAGGCTATTAATGGTAGCAGGGCAGAGATGCTTATTAAAATACGCAGATTTCTAGCTTCATTAACAGGGGCATACAGCACAAGAACAGGGAAGTTATGATGAACTTACATAGGATGCTGGCTGGACCTACCTCAGATGGAATACTGGTTCTTGGGACCGCACAAAAGAAAGAGTATGAATACACTAAGGACAGTATGTAAGATATTTATGGGAATGATTTCAGGGATTTTAAAGTTTCAAGTTTAAACCAGGCAGGTTGACTTTGATTGGTTAAGGCACTGTTCTGTGTAAAAATAAAGTGAATCACTGTCATCTATTTTCTTGAGTTGAGCTCCAATTAAAATAACACGAAATTTACTTATTTTATAGTTTTGTTGCTTTATTTCTTTTTCTGTTTTGATTTGTCCAGTTATCTTCCCATATGTCATTTATTTCCTCCGAAAATGGCAAGGATGGGTTATTTCAATAGTTCATAAGATCACAAGAACTAGGAGTAGGCATCTGGCCCTTTGAGCCTGCTCTGTCATTCAATAAAATCACGACTGATCTTTTCATGGATTTAGATCCACTTAACTGCGCACTCACTGTATCTCTTAATTCCTTGACCATTCTAAAAATATCTACCTTAGCTTTAAATCCTTTAATGACATAGCAATAACTACTTCACTATGGAATTCCATAGATTAACAACCCTCTAGGTGAAGTTCCTTTTCAATTCAATCCTAAATCTGCTCCCTCTATTCTTGAGGCAATGCCCTCTTGTCGCAGCTTTACCTGCCAGTGGAAACGTCCTCTCTACTTCTATCTTATCTATCCTCTTCATCATTTTATATGTTTCTATAATATCTCTCCTCATTCGTCTGAGTTCTAGTGAATATAATCCCAATCTACTCAGTCTCTCCTCATAAGCCAACCCCCTCAACTACAGAATCAACCTAGTGAACTTCCTTTGCACCCTCTCCACTGCCAGTATATCGGTTCTCAAGTAAGGAGATCAAAACTGCAGACAGTACTCCAGATGTGGCCTCACCAGCACCTTGCACAGCAGTAACATTACCTCCCTGCTTTTAAATTCAATCCCTTCAGCAATGAAGGACAAAATTCCATTTGCATTCCTGATTACTTGTTGTACCTGCTGACCAACCTTCTGTGATTCATGCACAAGGACACCCAGATCACTCTGCATGGCAGCATGCTACAACCTTTTAACCATTCAAGTAATAATCCTTTTTACTGTTACTCCTACCACAATGTATGACTTCACATTTATTAACATTGTATTCCATCTGCCAGGCCTTCGCCCACTCATTCAATGTATCTATGTTCTTTTGCAAAGTTTCACAGTTCTCTGCCCACTTTGCTCTGCCACTCATCTTAGTGTCAGCTGCAAACTTTGACACCTCACACACAGTCCCCAAATCAAAATCATCTTTGTAAATTGTAAATAATTTTGGTCCCAACATCGATCCCTGAGGCACATCACTAGTCACTGGCTGCCAGCCAGAATAGCACTCATTTATTGTCGCTCTTTGCTACAGGTAAAGTATTAGCATGGATAGAAGATTGGTTGGTTGTCAACCAATCTTCTATCCATGCTAATACTTTACCTGTAATGCCATGCATCCTTATCTTATTCAGCAGCCTCTTGTGCGGCACCTTGTCGAAGGCCTTTTGGAAATCTAGGCACACCACATCCACTGGGTCCCTGATGTCCACCTTGCTTGTAATGTTTTCATAGAATTCCAAACGATTTGTTAAGCATTACCTGCCCTTCATGAACCCATGATGCGTCTGCCCAATGGACAATTTCTATTGGGATTTCATGCAATTTCTTCCTTAGTAATATACTCAAGCATCTTCCCCCACTACAGAGGTTAAGCTAACCGGTTCATTTCCACAAAATGTACCGGAAAATCTGCTGTAGTGCTATAAAACCCAAGTCACTTGCTTCAGAATTTACTTGAGCATGAGCCGTAAATAGAAGCAGTAAAACACCTGGCCTGGAAAATAGTGTTGATATCTAGTTACTTTTATACTAGACAGATTTGTTACTCCAAGGAGAATAAAGATTTATCACCACCAAATGCCTGGGAGAAAGTTACCACATTTTTCATGAACCATTGTTCATACCCAGTTCTTCCTTGGTAAACAGAAGAACAGTTGTGTCCTCACTGAGATTCATGCTGAAGTCAATACTGAGCTCACTCATTTCCTTCTTGATAGTCTTGAGCTCCTGAACAGTAAGGGAAAAAAAAATCAGTGTTATCTAATATTTCCATGATTTTAAAATTTATGCCACAGATCTTCTAATTAATTGGCTGTCCAGCTGTGAGAGTCTAGGTAACAAGATTCCACACGGTTCTAGAGCTCCCATGTAACATTGCCAGTGAAACATTTATATAACTGACGCATTTATTTGTATTGAATATGGAAGATAATAACATGACTGAACTTACTAATTGTGTTTCTTTTGGTAGGTGTAACCCATTCCTTCTTCCCAATTTCAACAGTCTCTCCAAGAATCGCTTAGCCTCTGGCTTCAGGGCCTTGAGATTACATTTTTTCTGTAATTGTGCATAAAACAGAAATTAATTTCAGACTATGAAAACTGGGACACAGGTGAGGATTGAAATTTCAAGTCAAAAATTTGAAATAGTGCAAACTAACATCAAATACTGGCACAGTGAGAATTGCTATCAAGGCAATTAGGCCTTTGCACTATAAAAATGTGCAGCAATGTTGTGCTTACCCTTTTAAAAATGGTTATAATGAGCTCTGCTTTGCCCAACTAAAGTGGTAGTGCAAGCAGAATGCTTAGCTCTGTATTAAGAACATGCATTACATATATAGAGTCATAGAGGTGTACCAGCAAGGAAACAGACCCTTCGGTCCAACCCGTCCATGCTGACCAGTTATCCAAACCCTATCTAGTCCCACCTGCCAGCACCCAGCCCATATCCCTCCAAACCCTTCCTATTCATACAACCATCCAAATGCCTTTTAAATGTTGCAATTGTACCAGTCTCCACCACTTCCTCTGGCAGCTCATTCCATACACGTACCACCCTGTGTGAAAAAGTTGCCCCTTAGGTCCCTTTTATATCTTTCCCCTCTCACCCTAAACCTATGCCCTCTAGTTCTGGAAACCCCCAACCTAGGGAAAAGACTTTGTCTATTTATCCTATCCATGCCCCTCATAATTTTGTAAACGTCTATAAGATCACCCCTCAGCTTCCGACGCTCTGTACCTAAAGAGTATTTGGCAACCTTGAAATGTCCCAGTGCTTATAGTCAAGAAAATACTTTTAAAGTATAGCCATTGTTGTAATATAGGAAATATGTAGTCAAGACCTACAAAACAGCAATATGATAATAACCAGGCCAGTTGTTTCTGTGGATGTTGATTTAGGAATAAATATTTGTCAGGACAAAAGGATGAACTCTTTTTCTCTTCATTAAATAGAATAATAGATACTTGACATCCTCTTGAGAGGACCTCAACTCAATGTTGCATCTAAAATATAGTTGAATGTGTACCACCTTCACCACATTGCACTAAAGTATCAGCCGAGATTTTGTGCTCTAGACTGAGATTTGAACTCTTTATTCAGAAATAAGAACTGTACAAACTGAGTCAAAGCTGACACCGAGGACCACATTTTCACAGAGTTGGGAAGACTACATGTCTTTTTAAAATATCAGCTGGCACTCCTCTTTTTGCACACTGAATTTTTGCATGCTGTAATATGAACAGGACATGAATCATACTGGTATTAGTGCTGAATTTAAACTGGTCATAATTTAACCTAAATAAGCTCTGACTACAGCACATGGACTGCAGTAGATCAAGGAGGCAACTCTTCAACACTGTCTCAAGGGCAACTATCGATGGACACTAAATGCTGGCTCAGTCAGCAATGCCCACGCCCAATGAGCAAATGAAACAAAAATGTTTCCAGGGTCTGAAGCAATAGTGTCTGGAATAGACATAACTGTCTTGAAGTGAAAAGATCTTTTTATTCTAAAAATTCCTCTTCTAGAACTTTGTGGGGAAAGAATCAGGCTTAAATTGTAAGTGCAAGTTTTAAAAAAAATTATTGCAGGACTGATTTGATTGACAGGACACCTGGTGTAGGTTAGACAAAACAAATTTTTGTTCATCCAATTCCAAGAGAATTTGTTGTTGACATTTCCCAAACTTTATATCAAGATGAATGCCTGGGTGAGTCTCAAAAGCTGCAATCACTTGAGCAGGGGGATTCTCAGTTCACATCTCTCTTTGATACAGCTTCTGAATAGAAGTTTGTTTTTAAAAGAGATTGAAATTTGAGGAGACTTAAAAGCTTTGATGAGTGTCATGAGTGGGAGTTCATTTCACGATCATGTGAAAGAGACAGCTATATTTGATTGTTTGAATTTATTTTTCATCTCCAAAAGATTCTAAGTTCCGCTTATGGTGGATTCTTGTTGAGTGACTACAGAAGTGAATTGGGATAGAAGGACCAAGGAAGGTATGAACAAGACATGTGCTGGTATGGAAAGATCATGGGGTATGTGGTGGATAGCAGGGGTGAGGACTAGAGAACCATGCAGCAACTAAAACAACTGAGTTGAAGTCTGAGAGAAGTGAGGCAAACAGTCTTTCTATCTCTATGTCTCCACCATTGTCCAGAGTGGAAACTGAGTTTCACCTTTAAACAAGGTGTGTACCAAAGAAATTTCTTGACTTGAGCAACCTGCCTCAAAAAGGAAAGAACAGTTCCTATAGTAGGGAAAGCAGATCTGCAGAATAGGATATTTTGCTAAGAAGCTTGTATTTCCAATAAAACACCTTTCATTGTTTTAGGTGTTGTTATTCTAAAGCAACTAATTGTATGTCAAGGTAAAAAGAAATACATTAATGCCCAATAACTAGACAAACTGTTATTTGATAGAATAATCTATCAAGCAAAATGAATGTACTTACTCTGCTTGTTCCTGATATTGAAGATATTAAATCATTCAGTTCTGCAAATGAATTACATGCTATTGTAAAGATTGATTTGGACTGGGGTGTACAAAGTTAAAAATGACACAACACCAGGCGATCGTCCAACAGGTTTAATTGGAAGCACACTAGTTTTCGGAGCATCGCTCCTTCATCAGGTGATAGTGGAGGACTCGATCGTAACACAGAATTTATAGCAAAAATTTACAATCTTACAATGCTACACTTCTCCAGCTTCCACCCAAAACATATTAAAACAGCCATTCCCTATGGACAAGTCCTATTTATACACCGGATCTGCTCAGATGAGGAGGAACGTGACGGACACCTGGAAGTAATCAAGGATGCCCTCACAAGAACGGGTACGATGCTCAACTCATCGACCGCCAGTTCCGATGTGCCACAGCAAGGAACCGTAATGACCTTCTCAGGAGACAGACACGTGCTGCAACTGACAGGGTACCCTTAGTTGTTCAGTACTTCCCAGGAGCTGAAAAATTACGCCATGTTCTTCGTGACCTGCAACAATGAGGATGAGCACTTCACCAAGACATTCCCCACACCTCCACTACTTGCCTTTAAACAACCACCAAACCTCAAACAGATTATTGTTCGTAGCAAACTGCCCGGCTCTCAGGACAACTCCATACAACCCTGTCACGGTGGATGCTGCACGACGTGTCAGATTGTGGACATAGATACCACTATTATGCGTGGGCACACCTCCCACCTTGTACATGGCAACGTTGACTATCTTATACGTTGCAGGCAAGGATGCCTGGAGGCATGGCATATTGGGGAAACCGAGCAAAGGCTATGACAACGGATGAATGGGCACCGCACAACAATCAACAGACAAGAGGGTTGGGGAACACTTCAGTGGTCCAGGACATTCAGCCTTGGACCTTCGGGTGACCATCCTCCGAGGTAGACTTCGGGACAGGCAGCAGAGAAAAGTGGCCAAGCAGAGGCTGATAGCTAAGTTCGGTACCCAAGGGAGGGTCTCAACCAGGACCTTGGGTTCATGTCACATTACAGGTGATCACCATTGCACTACACACACACACACACACACACACACACACACACACACACATTCCTACACACACACTCTCACATACACATGGACACAGGTACACACAGACCCGCACACAGACATCCACACACACCCTTATAGACACACACACTCCCACATGCACCCCCTCACAGACTTAAGACACTCTGCACTCACTACACACACACACACACACACACACACACTTTCTCACACTCACAACCCCCACCCCAGACAGACAGACAGATACACACACACACACACACACAGACAAAGATCCACATGCACACACATATTTTGTGGGGTGAATTTGTACTTGCAGAGTTACATTGCACTTTGCTCAAAAACTACATGCATTCATGTAGAACTCTGAGCTCAAAAACTGCATGAATTTATGTAAAACTCTGTTATCTCACTTTTTAGGTTAGAATCAATCTAAACATCATGGCATAGACAGAGAACACAGGGGGACCAACACCTTCAACATATTGTCTAGCTATCACCATTGTTAACAGCTAACCCGAGAATGCAACTTTAAAAAAAAGGTTTTGTGATTTACACATGAAAGAAGTGAAACTATCACTGTATTCTAACAGATGAAAGGTTTAACAGACAATCAATTTTTCAGTGTATAATTTCAGTTACATCACACTGTAAATTTTTGCTATAAATTCTGTGTTACGATCGAGCCCTCCACAATCACCTGATGAAGGAGTGTCACTCCGAAAGCTAGTGTGCTTCCAATTAAACCTGTTGGACTATAACCTGGTGTTGTGTGATTTTTAACGTTGTAAAGATTGGTCGTCAAATCCCTGAATAAGTAGGACACAGGTTTCCAACTCAGCATTTAAAGTCTATATCAGAGAATCATAGAGACTGACTCTGTGATGGTCCAAACAGCCAACTAAATCTTTAAAATCTATGGGTTTAGGAAGCCAATGTTTCCCCTGATCTTGTGAATTCTTTTTATTTCAAGAGAGAAAAATGATCATTTTCCTTTAGTTACTGAGAGATAATAAAGTTGCACGTCTCAATTCTGCAACCGTCACTGTCCCTAAGATATTGGTCAAAATTTTCACCTGTAGAGCCACAATCCGTTGATACACATCCCCTCTCATAGACATGTCCACATCAAATTCTGAAAGCTTCTTGTCAGCCTCAGTGCAAGCAGCACGCACATCCTTGTTGTCAGAAACATGCTGTAGAAAAGTAAGAGTGCTGTGTTCCACTGAAAGAAATTAAACAAGGATGTTAGTGTTTATGCTTAAAAAATGAAATGGATACTAGTAGTAAAGCTTATGAAGATGCTTACTGTGAAAATAAATCTACTATCTAACTGTAAGTAGTAATGAAAGAAAGGCCGGTGTTGATAGAGTTTTATGTCACCTCTCTCAGAAATATTTCGAAGCAATTCACACAACACCAAGTGCAATGATGGCTGCTAGCCAGAAAAACAAGTATCATTTTATCATATTTAAAATCAGTTAGGTCTAGTTTAATAGATTAAGTGAAAATTGAGAACTTGACAACTCTTGCTTCAGTTAATTCATTAACAGGAAGATAATTAAGGCTCTGATTAAGTCATATTAAGCAAGTGTGTGGTAAGAACAACAGGTAAGAGAGGGAATTGATAACTTTCAGAGTTTATCATTATATCTGATTGCTGAATAAAATTAACACTTATTGCATTTCTAGTAAATGCACATTAATATGCTTTTTTAACTGAAATAAACTTTGTGCTCCAAAATAAACTATGTTTTACCTAAATGTTTCCACCTCAAACATTATGAAAATTAGCAACCTCCAGGCAAGGGCCTTGGTGAATTTCAGGTCTTACCAGATTTTGAGTTTGGCAGTTTCATGAAAGTTAGGCTGACTGAGGTTAAGGGTCAGTTGGAGCGCTGGAATAGCTTTGTAAGCAGCTGATCAATAGTCTGGAGCCGCAGTACCAAAGTAGTGCCAAACCGAATTATCAATTAAAAGCAAAGAGCTATGGATGCTGGAAATCCGAAATGAGTTTGAGAAATCAGGTCTGGAGCATCTTTAGAGACTGAAACATAGTTAACATTTTGAATGCGACCTTGCTCGAGAATTTTGAAGAAGTCATACTAAACTCAAAATATTATTTCTCTCTCCATAGATGCTGCTAGGCCTAGTAAGTTTATCCAACGCTTTTTGCTTTTATTCTAAATCAAACTATTCATACAAATTATTTTGTTTTACTCAAATTGGTGCACAGTACATTTTATAAATGTCCAGTTTTGGGACAACTGGATTTGAAATACCATATCTGCACTATGATTGAAATGATGTGGAGGTGCCGGTGTTGGACTGGGGTAAACAAAGTCTGAAGTCAAACAACACTGAGTTATTGACCAACAGGTTTATTTGAAATCACAAGCTCTCGGAGTGCTGCACCTTCATCAGGTGAAGTGGAGAACTGTGGATGCTGCAAGTCTCAAACTGTTCTGCCAGATTACACACAATTGATTTATGCAAATATATACCCAAATCCCTCTGTTCCTGCACCCCTTTTAGGACTGTACCGTTTATTTCATATTGTTTGCCAATGTTCTTGCTAAAATGAAGTACTTCATGTTTCTCCATGTCTAGCTTCATCTGCCACATGCCTGCTCATTCTACCAATTGTCTGTTTTTTTGAAATTTAACAGTATCCTATTATGGTTTATATTGTTTCCAAGTTTTGTATCATCTGCCCTGCAGGCCAAAGTCTGAATTATTAATACATATCAGGAAAAGCAAAGGTGTCACCAATGACCCTGGGGAAGTGAACTTTAAACATTCCTCCAGTCTGTAATGCATCTGTTGACCAATACTGTTTCTTGCCATCCATCCAACCTTACATCCATGTTGATACTATCCTTTTTACTTCATGAAAAGCGAGCTTAAATTATCTTCAGGAAACTGCAGCAATTGAATGATTAACTGGGCACCCTCTAAGGAGCAACTTTTGACACTGACAACATAGGGATGATACGTTGTCATTAGAAGCATTTTACGGTTCAATCACACATATATCATTGTTAATGTCTTTTGCATGAGAACAGATGGAGTTTATTATTAAAATTCAACTCAATAATTGCAGGTGTGCCGGTGAGACAATAAAATTCAGTTCTAGTTGGATTTTGTTTGATTCTTTCATGGGATGTGGGCATACTGACTATGCCAGCATTTATTGCCTGTCCCTAAATGTTTTGGAGAAATTGTCAGTGAGTTTTATTCCTCATCTGCTGCAATCCTCGGTGTGCAGGGACATGCTCAATGCTATTAAGAATTGAGTTCCAGAATTTTGACTCAGTGACAATAAAGGGGTGGTGTTATAGTTCCAAGTCAGGATGTTATGCAACTGGGAAAGGCACTTGCATCTGGTGGTGATCCCTTGCATCTGTTGCCCTTGTCCTTCTCGGCAGTAGAGGTCACAGGTTTGAAGGTGCTGTTGAAGGATCTTTGGTGACTTTCTGCAGTGCACCTTTTAGACACACACTGCTGCCACTGTGTGTCAGTGATGAAGGGAGTGAAAGTTGAAGGTGCTAGATTGATTGATTAACCATGTTATCTTATTTTTAAAATTCTCAAAAAGCCAGTACAAACACTTCTGCATCGTAACAATTCTGTGGTTATCCTTAGTGACAGGAAGAACATGTTTTGGGAAGAAACATCAGGTTAGGTTTCAGACAAATTCTATTCTTGACAAACTGTATAGACAAGTAGTCAATGCCTGCACCTGGGATATCTGACCCAACAAGATAGCCACAAGAAAGGCATTTCTCCAATTAAGGAAGTTTAATTACCAATGGCTCAAAGCATATTCAATTAATGATCTTGATTCACATGGGGCCTTATATACATAAAAACAGAAGTTTATCCTCAAGAATCAAGAAGAAAGATGAAAAATAATTGAAGGGAAACTGTAAATGGCTGGTCCCACTTTCTCCATCCAAACCATCATGTTATGTACCTGTGCACTAACTTCAGGGTGGCACAGTGGTTAGCACTTCTGCCTCACAGCGCCAGAGATCCAGATTCAATTCTAGCCTTGGTTGACTCTGTGTGTGGAGTTTACACGTTCTTTTTGTGTCTCTATGGATTTTCTCCAGGTGCTCTGGATCCCTCCCACAGTCCAAAGATATGCAGGTAAGGTAGGCTGGCTATGCTAAACTGCACGGTAGTGTCCAGGGATAGGCAGGCTAGGTGGATTAATCATGGTAAGCGCAGGGTTATGGGGATAGGGTTGGTGGCTAGGCCTGGGTGAGAGGCTCTTCAGAGGGCTGCTGCAGACTTGATGGGCCGAATGGCCTCTTTCCACATTGAAGGGACTTTATAAACTCTTTCCCAGGGGTATTTCCCTTACCCCTCCAGTAGCATTGCCTCTTTCAAACACCACCCTGTACCAATCTTTCACACACATGCATTATAATTCTTATTCTTTATGGCCCAGCATGTCTCATGCTCAGAAAAATTTCTGTGTTAAATTCATCTGAATTGGATGGAATATAGTGCTGAGGAACACACTTCACTGTATTTCTAGCCTCTGTTCTCTTGTCCCAGTTTTAAATTCAAAGGTGTCAGAAGAATAATTGTTCATTTAAGGCAAAATATATATTGATGATATATATTAATAGCATTTTGACATGCCTTCCATATATGTTGCCTTCTGAGCATCTGTTAGACATAGGAAAATGGCATTCTCCTGGTGTCTTTGGTACATCTGCAAATTGATTTTAAGTTACACAAATCCAGCAGCACAATGTTTTGCTTGTGTTTGATTACACGTGGTAGTAATACTGAACCAATAATCCAACGACTCAAACTGATGATTTGCAGCCTTCAGTTTAAATCCCACCACCGTAATTCGGAAGCTAAATACAATCAATTAAATAAATGCTGAAATTAAAAATCTAATATCAATGATAGAAACCACGAAACTATTGGGTTATTGGGAAAAACATCTGATTCACTAATACTATATAGCAAAGGAAATATGTCTTTATCAGATCTGACCTATGTGCCATCCAGACCGACAGCAATATGACTGTGTCTTAACTACCCTCCCAAATAGTCCAGCAAGCCACTTTGTTACATTCAAGGTAATGGCTCATCTACAACTGGAGATAAACAATAAATTTTGGCATTGCCAACAATGACCAAATCCCATGAATTAGTAAAAAATGGCAAACACAGGCATTTCTTATTTATTGTTTAATGACTTACCATCATACTCAACATCCATATTTGCCAGAGCCATCAGTGTATTTTTATATGTGACATCTTTCATGTCTAATGCTCCGATAGAGTCATACACTTGTTTGCTTTTGTGAATGAGAGCATCTGTCCGATCTCTGATTTGATCTGGTGTTAGATTCCATTGCAACTTGTTCATAATTATTATTCTGGGAACATTCGTAACAGAATCTAGAACAATTTCTGCTGCTGCAAGCACGTGAAGAGAAGCTGTGGACACAAGCTTTAAGAAATAAAATAATAAAACAAACATTTTGGACAGACAAGCATTTTGTACAGTTTTGCATTAAAACTTAATACATTGTTCTGCATATATTTGAAAAAGAATCAAAAAATGATTAAGTCTTACTGCATTTCTGGGTGTATACAACCTACTTGGATTTTAATACATTTTTGTTATTCTACAGTGCATTAATTTTTAGTTTGATCATTAGCAAATGACCTTGTGCTCCTCTGATGGTTCAGTAGGTAAATGAAGTGCATTTGTGACACTTATCCCACTATGCCATGAAGTTCTCAGGTTCTGATAAAGTACTATGTTGCTTATTTTTATATTCAATGGGATGTGTGCAATGCTTGCTAGGCCAACCATCACTGCATATCCCTAAATACATGAGTCACCTTCTCGAACTGCTGCAATCCAGGAGGTGTAAATATAATCACTACGCAGTCAGGGTGTTCCAGGACTTTGATCTAGTGCATTTGAAAGATCCATGATATAGCTACCCTGCTGATTCAGACAATTGGATAACGTCTCGGAACCATTATAGTTGAGTTCAGTGAACCAGGATGCTAAATAAAACAGTCAACTAGGCTTCTCACTTCTGACCGCAAAGCCATGTCCTGAAAACACGTATTGGTGAAGAGCTCGGAAGGGAACTTGCAGATGGGATATTCCCATGTATCTGCTGCCCTTGTCATTCTAGATGGAAGTGGCTGTAGATTTGGAAGGTGCTGTCTAAGAATTTCTGCACTGCATCTTATAGATCAAATACACTGCTGCATTCAATGTCAGTAGTGGAGGGTGTGGAAGCTTGTAGATGTGATGCCAATTAAGTGAGCTGCTGTTTTGTCCTGGATGGTGTCAAGCTTCCTAAGTGTTGAAAATGGGGAGTATTCCATCACACTCTTGACTACTGAGCTAAGATGGTCATATATTAGTTTCAACTCTAAACACTGATAGCATCGAAAAGCATCTACTTGCTCTGTGTCCTGTTTTCTCATCCTGCAAATTGCTAGCATTCAGGAGAAGGCAAAGAAATTGTAATAAGTCACTCCCAAGTTTCCTTTGAAGCACAGCAGCATTGACACTAATACTTGGAGGAAGAGATGTACTTAAATATGAACTAAGAGCAGGAATAGCTTGAAACCAAGTATTTAAATGTCAAAAACCTGCCCATTAAGCTACATCATGATTTGGGGTGAATATTTTAAAGAATAGAATAGCAATTTATTGTCACATGTATTTTTACAAAAAAAAGTGAGAAGGTTTATAAGTCATCATACCACAGTGCCTAAATTAATGACAGAAATCATAAAGAAAAAAGTAAAAAGAAGTGGTTAGCACTGCTGCCTCACAGCACCCCGTCCCAGGTTCGATTCAAACCTCGGGTGACTGTCTGTGTAGAGTTTGCACATTCTCCCTCTGACTGCGTGGGTTTCCTCTGGGTGCTGCGGTTTCCTCCCACAGTCCAAATTTATGCAGGTCAGGTGAATTGGCCACACTAAATTGCCCATAGTGTTAGGTGCATTAGTCTGTGGGAAATGAGTCTGGGTGGGTTACTCTTCGGAGGGTCGGTGAGGCTTGGTTGGATTGAAGGGCCTGTTTCCACACTGTAGGGAATCTAATCTAATCTAAAGTAAGAGTTCACCATTATTCAATTATTGGCTCCTGAATTCGGGGTACATTGGAAAATCAGGCTGAAACAGCCAACACAAGGCTGGGCCAAGACCACTTCACTATGCTGAGTGACAAAGAAAAAGAAACAAATTCTGCACTGTTTATCCCACTACCTCAAGGGATATCCTGCACCACCTGCCAAAATATGTATCGGTCAGGAATGGACCTGTTCAATCAAGTGAAGACCCAATGTAGAAACTTGCAACCGTGAATTGATGTCATCTTCAAATCCTAGGACAGTTAAATACAATTATAAAAAACCTTATTTTTAAACAGTCAGACTTATAAACTGTATCTATTAAGTTTCAATTTCTCTGAGCATTGTCAAGGGAATATTCCTTGGCAGCAGCACTTCCTGGTAATTAAAGAAAATAGCAGTAAGATTTGTCTGATGGCCTTGTTTCTGTGAAAAAAAATGTACAGGGCAAATATTTAGATAAATACAGATGAAACAAGTTTCCAAATATGAACAGCAATGAGAGCAAGGATCTACAATTCTTTCCTAAAATATCCTGATTGAATCAATAATTTATGAAGTCTTTGAGACAATCTTAAAGTTTAATTTGTATTGTTTATGAGTAAAGCAGTCCCAACTGTCCAATATCAGTCATAGAATCCCTACAGTGTAGAAGCGAGTCATTGGCCCATCGAGTCCACACCAACCCTCTGAAGATTGCAGGCCAGCAGTGCTAACCACTGTGCTGCCCCAATTCAACTTGCTTTCCATTTGCTTCCCCCACTTAGATGTGGAAATGTAGACTGAACATCTGTCATAGGATAAGTAAGCAACGGCAGTGAGATGATGTGATATTGCCATACACAATTGGAAAATCTTAAAAGAGCAGTCTGGGACACTTGCTAGTCTTTCACCTGTCTTCACATGTACATTATCGTCAATAATTTGTGATTTTGCGGATAGACTCAAATAATGGCAAAGTGAGGAAACCTTCCTTATTTCTCTGAGGTGAAAATAATCTATTAGGTTAGTGGGAAGGGATCAAAGATGTAATAATTAGGACTCAGAAGAATTAAAGGAGATGTATACTAAACTGACAAGGAAAAAGAAACAAACATACTGCAAAAGAGGGAAATTAAGTAGTACACCAGAGATTTGGAAGCACGTAATACTGACTTTTTGCTAAAAACATTCAGGAAAATTGAATATGGGGCGTAAGATATTGAAGGTATAATGATGAAGTCCAATGTTTAATGATGTTAATTCATCACTGCATATTCTAATGGCAGCTCAGGAGTGAAAGGATGGAAACAATCATGTTAGGTATAGGGTGAACTTGAAAGAAACCTAGATAGAAAATAAAATAAATGATTAAGGAAACTCAAAGAAAATGGAAAAACAATGTAAGAATTAACACAAAATCCAGATCAATATGTAATAAATGTCATAAAAACAAAAACAAACACATGGACCTTGACCCAATATACCGGCCACTACAACAAACAACTGGAACTGGCAACCAGAAGCAGCAGGAACAGAATCAAACAAATTCCAGAAGACACAGTACAGCAGTGCTTCAGGAGGATCCAAAGCACTGAAGATGTCACCGAGACAGGGGACAATATGTCTGCAAGTTAACTTCCCAGCTCAGCCAACATACCCCCACACTACAACAACCAGCACTCAAGATACAAATTTTGATGAAAACCTCGACTACTATGAGTACATTGTGCAATTCACTAGAACCGGGTATTTTTCATCTGTTTAAATAACACTACAAAGCTTCACAATTTTATTTACAAACATGAAACTAGCAGTTACACTTCTCTACTGTAGGTGTGACATGAACCAAAACTCGTAGCAATGTGAAACTCTCTTTGTAAAAAGCAATCTGGTTCATTTATATACAAGAGGAAAAGAAATCAGCCATCCTTATTTGATCTTGCCGACATGATTCCGGACCCACAGCATCTTCTGAAATTTGCTAATCTAGTATTGAAACTCTTATCCACACTTTTCTCACCTCGAAACGCAACTATTCCAACACATTCCTCATATGTCCACCACATTTTGTATCCTCTATAAATTCTAGATCACCAAAACTACGCCACTTCCGTTATAGCATGGAGCAAGTGCCATTCTCCTATCATACACGGACTCTGGTTAGGCAATGTCATTCTTTCAAAATCTTTTAGTTTTTAGATAATTTCATGACTTCACTTATCATTACCCTGTAATCATCTCCGGATCCAGAACTCACTGAGAAATCTTCCTTTTATTCTGGCCTCGTGTGTGTTCCCAATCATAACCATTATTAGTTACCATGCCTTAATTTGCCACAGACCCAAACTCTGGCATTCCTGACCTCCACCTCTTCAAATCTATATCTCACCTTTCTCCTTTAAACATTCCCTTGAACATGTCTCTTTTTATCATCTCATCTAATGTTCAATGTCTTTGATTTATAAAAGTCCTGACAGGTGTCTTGGAATGGTACATAAATATAAATATCTTCCAGTAATTGGTCAGCATTTTTGAATGGTAAATTGTTTCCATTTGAATTTGATGTGTTCTGACCTAGGTGGTAAGTATAATATATAATCTGAAGACTGCTAATGAGGAGGGGAGGTGATGCTTGTAGGATTGGCTGAATGGGTTGTTTGGAGGTTTATGTGCTCCCTGTAATGTCTCAACTTCACCTCTGCGTGTTCTTGAATTTATTTTCTCCATTTTGGTCAGTCACACAAGTCATTGCAAGTTGTAGTGAATCAAGAATGTGGTTCACTCCCATGTTCAGAGATGCTTTGAGGGAATTACTGAAGTTTCTGCTGGCTTCTGGGAGTCTCCCACTCCATTTGAGTTCCCTGTTAACAAATGTGTTGGGATTCTGGTGTCAGGCATATAGGCTATGGATCGGTCTAGTTTTGATAATTAACATCTCAATGTCAAGCAAATGACTTTACAGAAGACACTGTTGTTGGACTCACCAGATTCAGAGGATCTTGTGTGAGAACAGCTAGTGCCAATTTCCAGTGCTTGTCCAAGTCTCTGAAACATATAAGAATGCAGGAATCAGTGCAGCCAAGTGAACCATGATCCCAGTCACAGGATTGAGATCCTGTTTCTGAAATATCTTTTCCGTACAAAAACAGTTGTTGCTGGAAAAATTCAATTCTGAAAAGGGTCACTGGACTTGAAATGTTAACTCTTCCTTTTCTCTAGATACTGCCAGATCTGCTTAGTTTTCCAGCAATTTCTGTTTTTGTTTCTGATTTCCAGCATCCACGTGCTTTGTTTTTTTTAACTCTATACCTTTGTTGGCTAAAGATTAAGCTGATGCACAGGAGGCTGTAATGAATTTTGTCATCTATGTCTTCTTTTATTTAGGGAAGCTCCTAAGATATTGAAAGTAGTACACATTTTCCAGGAATATTTAAGTAGTTATTGGAAAGGCAGAATATTGTTCTTTATTTTTTAATGGATATTGGCAGCACCAGCAAGGCATGCATTTATTGTCAACTTAATTGTCCTCAAACTTAGTGGGTGGCACGGTGGCACAGTGGTTAGCATTGCTGCCTCACAGCGCCCGAGACTCGGGTTCAATTCCTGACTCAGGCGACGGACTGTGTGGAGTTTGCACGTTCTCCCCGTGTCTGCGTGGGTTTCCTCCGGGTGCTCCAGTTTCCTCCCATAGTCCAAAGATGTGCGGATCAGGTGAATTGGCCATGCTAAATTGCCCGTAGCGTTAGGTAAGGGGTAAAATGTAGGGGTATGGGTGGGTTGCGCTTCGGTGGGTCGGTGCTGACTTGTTGGGCCGAAGGGCCTGTTTCCACACTGTAAGTAATCTAAACTGAGTTGCTAGGCCATTTCAGAAAGTGCTGTGGGAATGGAATCACATTGTAGGCAAAAATCAAACAAGGATGGCTGATTTCTTTTCCTTACATATATTAATGAACCAGATTGTTTTTGACAAAGAGAACTTCACATTGCTAGCTAGTTTTGATTCATGTCACACCTCCAAAAGAGAAGAATAACAGCTAATGCCATGTTTGTAAATAAAATTGTGAAGCTTTGTAATGTTATTTAAACAGATGAAAATACATGGTCCTCGTGAATTGCACTACATACTCATGGTGATCAAGGTTTGCGTCAAGATTTGTACCTTGTGCCAGTTGTCGCAGTTGTGGGTATGTTTGCTGAGCTGGTAAGTTAAGATGCAGACAAGTCGTCCCTTGTCTCAGTGACATCTTTATTGCTTTGGAGCCTCCTGTGAAGCGCCGCTGTACTGTGTGGCCTGGAATTTACTTGGTTCCGTTCCTGCTGCTTCTAGTTGCCAGTTCCAGTTGTTCATCATAGTGACCGGTATATTGGGTCTAGGTCTATGCTGGACCCACAGACTCCATCAACAAACATAGAAACCTAGATCCAATATACCAGCCACTACGATGAACAACCAGAACTGGCAACCAGAAGCAGCAGGAACGGAACCAGGTAAATTCCAGGAGATACAGTACAGCAGCGCTTCAGAGGAGGCACCATGGCATTGATGTCACCAAGACAGGAGACAACATGTCTGCAACTTACCAGTGGACATACCCACAACCAGGACAACTCATGGTGGTCATTTACATAAGTGATTCTCCAGCTCCAGCTCACGTGCAGCCACCTCTCCATTCACAGCATCATTGTCTTTGGTAACCCAGGCCCCAGCTCCAACACTTTTTTTTTTGGCCTCTCCAATATTGAGTCGTAGAAACGAAAAGCATAGAAACAGATCCTTTGGCCCAACTTGTCTATGCTGACAGATAATCGTGTCATTTGCCACATAACACCCATATTCCTCTCAACTCTTCCTATTCATGTACCCATCCAGATGTTTTGTAAATGTTGCAATTGTACCAGCCTCCATCACATCCTCTGGCAGCTCATTTAATACAGGCACCACCATCTGTGTGAAAAAGTTGTCTCTTAGATCCCTTTTAATTTTTTTCTCCTTCCACCATAAACCTCACCGAGTTTTCAAATTCCTTACCCTGAGGAAAAACCCTTGGCTGTTCACTCTATCCACATCCCTCATGATTTTATAAACTTCTACAAGATCACCCCTCAGCTTCCAAAGCTTTTGGGAAAATAGCCCCAGACCTTATAAATGTTTTCTGAACACTTTCAAGTTTAACAACATCCTCTTGGGACAAGAAATGTGTTAAATTCCCTTAAAAGTGGAATCCAAGCTTTGGACCACATCCTTCCTACAGTGGGGAGATCAGCATTGAACATGATAAACCAAAAGTGTCCAAACCAACGTCCTGTACAGCTGCAACATGACATCCCTGAGGGATGGGGGTGAAAGAAGGTGTAGGGATGGGTGAGGGGATATCTTTGAAATTGGGTGACAGGGGCAGCGATGCCTTTATATTTTGTTGTTTTTTTTCGAGAACCTGGCAATCTTCCAGTGCTATAATAGGGAGGGCTGAAAATGTGTTGCTGGGAAAGCGCAGCAGGTCAGGCAGCATCCAAGGAGCAGGAGAGTCGACGTTTCGGGCATCAGCCTGAAGAAGGGCTTATGCCCGAAACGTCGATTCTCCTGTTCCTTTGGATGCTGCCTGACCTGCTGCGCTTTTCCAACCACACATTTTCAGCTCTAATCTCCAGCATCTGCAGTGCTCACTTTCTCCTATAATAGGGAGTGGGCGAGTAATGAGTTTTGTATTGCTACGGCAGCCACTATTAAATTCCTGTAAAAAGTGAGGTCTGCAGATGCTGGAGATCAGAGCTGAAAATGTGTTGCTGGTTAAAGCACAGCAGGTCAGGCAGCATCCAAGGAACAGGAAATTCCTGATGAAGGGCTCTGGCCTGAAACGTCGAATTTCCTGTTCCTTGGATGCTGCCTGACCTGCTGCGCTTTAACCAGCAACACATTTTCAACTATTAAATTCCTCCCATTTTACAATGTTCTTAACCTGGCTCACACTAAGATAGTGAACTACTGTTCACTTGAAGAAACCCCCAAAGAGTAGTAAGGGGCTCCTGTTCCAGTTATGAGTCGTCGACGACGACGACAACATCACTAACTGTTACCACCACTCCATCAGTCAGCATGCAGCAGCAAAAATAAACCTTATTTTTAGATTATGCGGCGGGCCAACGTAGTTCTGCCACTGGATTTCGGGGGAAATTGTTCCACGCACGGTATCGCACGACGTCCAGTTGCAGAAACCGAAGGAGACGGTTAACCGTTGAGCAGCCGCACGTGACTCACCGCCTGGACGCCCCGCCCCGCCCCGCCCCCATCCCCATCCCCTCCCCCTCAGGCTGCAGTCCGTCCGCAGCAGTGTGCGCCTGCGCGCTGCCCAATGGCAGGGCGCTCTGCAACGTGAGCTTCTCGGGGAGGGGGGCTCAGCGCAAGCGGGTCCGCCTCAAGATACACAAACAAACACGTACACGCAGCCAGCCAGCCAGCTCCAAAGGAAAAACAACACAAAAACTTGCAAATGATCCATACTGGAACGACTTGTCTTGGCGTGCCTAAGAACTCTGTGCCCCTGAATGTTCAACCTCTAAGTGCTTATTGCTTTACCTTTATTCATTTCTTTCTGTCTCTGGGTCGCACGCTGCAGACTGCATCTTTTGCACTCAGTGCTGTCGCTGACTCTCCATCGGGCGGACTCGATGAGACCGAATGGTTGCAGCATAGGATGTGACCGTTCGGCCAGTTGAGTGCATGTCTGTTCTCTGCAAGAGCATTGTATTCAGAACCATCTTTCTTGTTGTGGTTCTGTTCACCGAGCTCTGATTTTGTGTTGCAGACATTTCGTACCCTGTCTAGGTGACATCCTCAGTGCTTGAGAGCCTCCTGTGAAGCGCTTCTGTGATGTTTCCTCTGGCATTTATAGTGGTTTGAATCTGCCGCTTCCGGTTGTCAGTTCCGCTGCAGTGCCGTTATATTGGGTCCAGGTCGATGTGCTTGTTGATTGAATCCGTGAATGAGTGCCATGCCTCTAGGAATTCCCTGGCTGTTCTCTGTTTGGCTTGTCCTATAATAGTAGTGTTGTCCCAGTTGAACTCATGTTGCTTGTCCTCTGAGTGTATGGCTACTCTATAGCTGGTCATGTCGTTTTGTGGCTAGTTAGTGTTCATGGATGCGGGTTGTTAGCTGTCTTCCTGTTTGTCCTATGTAGTGTTTTGTGCATTCCATGAATGGGATTTTGTACACTACATTGGTTTTGCTCATGCTGGGTATCGGGTCCTTCGTCCTGGTGAGTTGTTGTCTGAGATTGGCTGTTGGTTTGTGTGCTGTTATGAGTCCTAGTGGTCGCAGTGGTCTGGCTGTCAGTTCAGAAATGTTTTTGATGTATGGTAGTGTGGCTAGTCCTTCACTATAAATGCCAGAGGAAACATCACAGAAGCATTTCACAGGAGATTCCCAAGCACTGAGGATGTCACCTAGACAGTGGGCGAAACGTCTGCAACACAAATTCCCAGCTCGGCGAACAGAACCACAACAACGAGCACCCGTGCTACAAATCTTCTCCCAAACTATCTTTCTGTTCTGTCCCCATCCCCAACATCATGGCAGATGTTGAGATCCAAATTCAGTTTAAAAAATCTGGAATTAGAAGGTAGGCAAATTGTGACTGTGCATCCATTGTCATAAAACCCCATCTAGGTTCACTAATCTTGTTGTGTAGGGGAAACACAAAACAGATCTGACCGCATGTACAGAGCGAAACAGTTAATATTTCAAGCCCGGTGGTCTTCATCAGAACTGAAAATAACTGGGAAAAGGTATTACTTCCGATCACAAAGCAGGGGGAGTGAATATAGAATATAGAAAGGCTGCAGAGCGAGAGAAGAAAGGGATAGGCAAGTGAAAAGATTGCTGTTGGTATGCCAAGACAGCAATAAAAAAAGCTGCTGCTAATGCAAAGAATAAATGATTGAAAATTGGTTGGCTGTACTGGAAGTAACCCAATACAAAACAGGACCCTGGCATTGGGGGTGGAGGCGGAGTAACAAACATGAATAAGGTTGTGAAATCATGACATTCAATATTCAGCCTTGAAGGCTGTAAAGTACTCAAGTGAAAGGTAAAGTTTTTTCTGCTGCATGCTAACTTATGGAGTAGTGGCAACAGTTAATGTTGTAATCGAAAGTGTAGTTCCACCAGCGAGTGAGGACCTTCGTGGACCAAGGACTTGGCAGGGAGCTGCTACAAATCACTACCTTCCATTATTTTGAACAACCTTTACAGGCCAGTTGGGATGAAGCACTTAATTTGTTAATTGGCAGTGGGTGCAATTGTGAAGCTGGGACTCTCTGTTCAGAGCTTAATTTAGAAAAAGTTTAGAAGGTGGTAAAGTTCTGTTCTGCCAACATCCCATTTAATTAAATTCAATTCCTGCCTCTGGGCCCAGATAATTTGACCCTGCGGCTTTTTGAAATCTAACACCATCATCTCACAGTTCACAATACTTTAAAGTTTCATGTCATCTGCAAATATATGAAATGGATTCCTAACACAGACACCTGAGGAACGCACTCTAAGAGATTGAAAAAACAGCCATTCACTATTCCTCTCAGTTTCCTGTCACTCAGCCAATTTTGTATCCATGTCACCAACATGTATTTAGGTTGAGATTTATAAAATCATGAGGGGCATAGATGAGGTGTTGAGGGGTAGTTTTCCTAGTGTGGGGTAGTTCAAAACCAGGAGGCATATTTTTAAGGTGAGAGGAGAAAGATTCAAAAAGGACACGATGGATAACTTTTTTATGTAGCGATTGGATTGTGTGTGAATTGAACTACCAGATGAAGTGGTGGATGCTGGTACAGTTATAACATTTAAAAGACATTTGGATAAGTTCATGAATTAGGAAAGGTTTGGAGGAATATGGGTTATGCACAGACAGGTGAGACTAGTTTAGATTCTTTACAGTGTGGAAACAGGCTCTTCAGCCAAACAAGTCCACACCAACCCTCTGAAGAATAACCCACCCAGACCCATTTCCCTCTGACTCACGTACCCAACATTATGTGCAATTTAGCATAACCAACTCACCTGGTCTGAGGGAGGATACCAGAGCAAACCCATGCAGACATAGGGAAGATTATGCAAACTCCACACAGATAGTTGCCTGAGGCTGGAATTGAACCTGGAACCCTAGTGCTGTGAGGTAGCATTGCTAACCACTGAGCCACCCATTTAGTTTGGAATAAAGTTAGTGTGGGCTGCTATGTCAAATTGCTATATAGAGTACAGGGATGTGCAGGCTAGGTGGATTAACCATGGGAAATACAGGGTTATAGGGATAAGGTGGGTCTGGGTGGGATGCTGTTCAGAGGGTTGATGTGGATTCGAAGGGCTGAATAACCTGCTTCCTCACTGCAAGGACTCTATGATTCTGATCTGCAGACTGTCACATGCAAGGCAGGTGATGCTGAAAGGACTGGGGAAGAGGAGTTTTTTTGTACGCTCTCTTCAACACCTCAACATCATCTCCTCACATTCCCCCAAAACCTACCAAAGTGTTCAGTGTTTTCCTGAGTGAACCATTCCATTTCAATTAGTCACAAGCCAGGGACTCCCACAAGCTGGCAGAGATGTTTTAAATCTTCAGGGATTCTTTAAAGATTGGATTTGATGATTAGTGCTGAGTGTGGTAGTTTGGAAGAGGATGTTTCTGTTTGACCACCTTTCTTGTTACAGAATTTGGAGGATCTTGCGAAGATGCCACTGGTGATGTATTGAAATCTCCAATGTTTTGAGATGCCTGCTGTACGTGATTCAAATATTTGAAACATAAGTAGGAATGTGGGTATCACTGCCATTTGGTAACCGATGACCTTAGTGTTGGGTTTGAAACACGAGTGCTCAAATGCTCTCATCATCAAATCGTGAATTTGAGGTGGCATATTGAAGGCAAAGATGAATTTCATCATCGATACCTGCTTTCAATATGAAGCAGCTTCTAAATTTGGAGAACTCTGCATTTTCCAGGATCTCACCATAGATATTAACTGATGGGGAAGCTGGCTGTTTTTAGTGAAATGACCATTTTCTTATATACGTTTTGGGTAAATGCATATACAAGTGTTTCCTGCAAATGGAGCTCAATGATTGAAATTGCAGTAGTTTTGGTTTTATAATGAAGGTGGTGTAAGGTTGAGCAATTCTGAATGGAGTTAAAGTGTCATGGATGATTTTGAACATTTTATGAAGGGACTGTTAAACACATTTGTTTATTGGTGATGGATTTCCTGTAGCATTTATTGACACAGTTGAATATCTATTCACTTCAGAGTTGCATTCAAAGATTTAGGGTGGCATGGTGGCTCAGTGGTTAGCACAGCTGCCCTGTGCCAGGGACACGAGTTCGATTTCAACCTTAGGTGACTCTCTGTATGGTGTTTGCACATTCTCCCCGTGTCTGCATGGGATTCCTCTGGGTGCTCCGGTTTCCTCCCACAATCCAAAGATGTGCAGCTTAGGTGAATTGGCCATGCTAAATTCCCCATAGTGTTCAGCGATATGTAGGTTAGGTGCATTAGTCAGGGATAAATATCAGATAATAGAGTAGGGAAATGGGTCTGAGTGGATTATTCTTCGGATGGTTGGTGTGGACTTGTTGTGCCGAAGGGCCTGTTTCACACCGTAGGGATTCTACGATTTCCATTGTTTTTTTCAAAAAAAATTGGAAAGCTGTTGACAATTGGTATAGTAGCACAATGGTTAGCATTGCTATCTCAGCACCCAGGACTCAGGTTCGATTCTGCCCTTGGATGACTATCTGCATGGAGTTTATACCTACTTCCAGTGTCTGTGTGGGTTTCTGCCAGGTACTTCTGTTTCCTCCCACTGTCCAATGATGTGTGGGCTATGTGGATTGACCATGCTAAGTTGCCCTGCAGTGTCCAGGGATGTGCATACTGGATGCATTAGCCATGGTAAATGCAGGGTTACAAGGATAGGGTAGGATGCTCTTTGGAGAGTTGGTGCAGACTCAATGGGCCAATGGTTTTTATCTGCACTGTAAGGAGTGTTTGGTTCTATGTCCATTGTTAACATTCAAGTCATGATGTTTCAGCAGTAGTTTTTTTTCACCCCTTTTTTACTTGAAAAAAAAATGAGATTCAACAAATTTTCTCTGTGGGACATGAATAATTCCACTCCAGCTTCTTTCATCTCTTCAAACTCATTTTCTTTTTTTGAGGTGATGATCTCCCACTGATGCACGACAATGCAACTTTGCCCCATGAATCAGCAATAGTTTAGGTACATTGAGAGTAATACGGTACAACTATATTTTCTAATTATTGGTTTTCTCTAACCATCTGTTTCCTTGATAAGTTGTGAATTCTTTGGCAATATTAAACTGTCAACTTCATTGTTGCCCTGATCCATGAGGTACATAAACAAATTTGTGTTATATATTAGAAAGGGGAAGTGATAGCTTAGTGGCCTTATTGCTGGACTATTAACCCAGAGACCCTGTAGACTAAGGTTCAAATCCCACAATGGTATATTTTGGAATTTGAATTCAATGAAAATCTGGAATTAAGAGTTTAATGATAACCTGAAACCGTTGTCAATTGTTTGAAAAAAATCCATCTCATTAATTAATGTCTTTTAGGAAAGGGAACCTTACCTAGTCTGTTAAGCAACATGATTGACTCTTAACTGTCCTCTGAGATTGGCAATAAATGCTGGCCTAATCAGTGGAGGATTTGGGCTATAGGGAGAGGCTGACCAGGCTAGGGCTGTTTTCCCTGGAGCGTCGGAGGTTGAGGGGTGATCTTATAGAGGTTTACAAAATCATGAGGGACGTGGATAGGATAAATAGACAAAGTCTTTTCCTTGGGGTAGGGGAGTCCAGAACTATAGGGCATAGGTTTAGGGTGAGAGGGGAAAGATATAAAAGAGACCTAAGGGGCAACTTTTTCACGCAGAGGATGGTATGTGCATGGAATGAGCTGCCAGAGGAAGTGGTGGAGGCTGGTACAATTGCAACATTTAAAAGGCATTTGGATGGGTATACGAATAGGAAGGGTTTGGAGGGATATGGGCTGGGTGCTGGCAGGTGGGACTAGATTGGGTTGGGATATCTGGTCGGCATGGACAGGTTGGACTGAAGGATCTGTTTCCATGCTGTACATTTCTATGATTCTATGATATCCTCATCCTGTGAGTTAATTAAAACAAACTCTTTGATCTAATGAATAATTAAAGTCATTAATAACCACTGCTGAACATGGTAATAGGTACAATACCAGGGCTTTTGACTTTGCAGTCAATGATGAAGGGACAATTCCTGCCATTGTCTGGGAGAAAAACTTTGAATCACTTGCACTTCGTCTGATTACAATTTCATTCAGAATCAAGCCAGCTGAGCAGCCAATCAGAAGGGGATATCATAGAGTTTTACAACATGGAAAATCAGTCCCTTCAGCCCATCATGCCTGCACCAGTCATCAAGCACTAATCTATTCTCGTCCCGTTTTCCAGTACTTGACAAGAACCTTGCATGCCATGTGTTTCAAGTGATCATCTAGATACTTGTCAAATGTTGTGATGGTTCCCACCTCTACCACACTTTCAGGAGGTGAATTTCAGATTCTCATCACTCCGTGGATGAACAAAGTTTTTCTTAAATCCCTGAAACCATGTGCCCCTTATTTTAAAACGGTTCCCCCTGATTATTGACACTTGTACTAAGTGGAAAATGTTATTCCTATCTACTAATGCACCTCATAGTTTTTAAAAAGTTCAGTCAGGTCTTCCCTCAGCCTTTTCTGCTGAAAGAAAAACAACCCCACCATACCTATGGCTTTAGTCCAGGTAATATCCTGTGAATCTCCTTTGTACCCTCAACAGAGAAATCACATCATTCCTATAGTGCCATAACCAGACCTGCAAACCATACTCGAGCTGTGGCCTGATGTTATATACAGCTCCATCATAACACCTCTGGTCTTATATTCATTGCCTGTATGGTGGGAAATTGAGGAGATAGAAAGATGTTCAATTAGTCATGGGTTTAAGGGTTATAGAGAGCAGAAAACAAAGTGGAGTTGAGCCCAGGATGAGATCAGTCATTGATTATAGAACATATAACAGTACAGCACAGGATTAAGCTCTTCTGCCCACCCTGTCTGTGCCAACTATGATGCCATTCTAAACCAATCCCATCTACCTTCATTTGGTCCATATTGCTGTATTCCCTGCCTGTACATATGTCTAAATGCCTCTTAAACATTGCTATTGTATCTGCTTTTACCACCTCCCGTGTCAGCGCATTCCAGTCACCTTTCATCTGTGTGTGAATAACCTTGACTCGCACTTCTCTTTAAATATTCCCCCTCTCACCTTCAACCTATACCCCCATGTATTTGACATTTCCACCCTGGGAAAAAAAGATTCTGACTATACATTCTATCCATGCCTTTCATAATTTTATATAATTCTATCAGATCACCCCTTAGCCTCTGACAATCTAGTGAAAATTTGTCCAATCTCTCCTAATAGCTAAGATATTCCAATCGACTTTAATCCTGGTAAACCTCCTTTGCACCCTCTCCAAGGCTTAAACATCCTTCCTATAATGTGGTGAGTGGAACTGCACTCAGTATGCAAAATGTGGTCTTGCTAAAGTCTTGTATTGTTGCAACATGACACCTAACGTTTGTACTCAGGGTCCCAACTGTTGAAGGCAAGGATCGTTATCTCTCCTTTATCACTTTGTCCACTTGTATTGCCACTTTCTGGGAGCTATGCATCCCAAGATCTCTAGGTACATCAGTGCTCCTAAGGCTCCTCCCATTTACTGGATACTTTCCACTTGCATTTGTCCTTCTAAAATGCATCACCTCACTCATGATCATATTAAATGGGGGATCAGGCTCAGGGGCTGAATTGTCTACTCCTGCTCAGAGTTCTTATGTTCTTGATTAATAAACCAAAAATCCCATATGCTATATTAATCACTTTATCCATCTGTCCTGCTGCCTTCAAGGATCTGTGGATAGCCATGTCCCTCTGATCCTCTGTACTTCCTACCATTCACCATGAACTCCTTGTTAGGTCCCCCAAAATGCAACACATCACAACTTTTCTGACTAAATTCTGTTTGCTACTATTCAGCCTATCTGACCAGCCTATCTATGTTGTTCTGCAGTCTAAGGTTTTCCTCCCCGCTATTTACTACACCACCAATTTTCATGTCCTCTGTAAACTTGGTAATCATACCTTCATTCATGTCTAAGTTATTAATATACACAACAAACAGCATCCTGTGCAATGCCATTGGTCACAGGCTTCCAGTCAACAAAATACCTTTCATTTCCGCTCCTGTCAACTAAGCCAATTTGACCAATTTTTCAAATTGCCCTGGATACCTTGGGCTCTTAGCTTCTTAACCAGTCTGGCATGTGAAACTTTGTCAAAACATTTATTGAAATCTGTGTAGGTTATATCAACTGGACTAGCCTCATCTACATTAACCCCGCCCCCACGCTTAATCACACGTAACCCCACCTCCACGCTTAACCCCGCCCCCACACAGAGCTTCGTCACCACGTCTAACCCCGCCCCTACGTCGATCTCTGTCCCGCCCCCGCCCCAACCCTGCCCCCACTCCCAGCTCCAGTCCCACACCAGGTCCTAGCTCCCAGCCTTGCTGGATCTTCACCATCCCTCCAGACCTCCCCCTCTCTGAGGATGAAAGATCAGTCCTCAGCAGAGGCCTCACCTTCATTCCCCTACGCCCTCGGATTAATGAGTTCAACACGCGGCGAGATATTGAACAATTCTTCCGCCGCCTTCGCCTCCGTGCCTACTTTTACAACCAAGACTCCCGCCCACCCTCTGACGACCCCTTCTCCCACCTCCAACACACCCCATCCACCTGGACACCCCGTGCTGGCCTCTTACCCGCCCTCGATCTATTTATAGCCAACTGCCGCCGCGACATTAACCGACTCAACCTGTCCACCCCTCTCACCCACTCCAACCTCTCACCCTCAGAATGTGCAGCCCTCCACTCCCTCCGCTCCAACCCCAACCTCACCATCAAACTGGCAGACAAGGGAGGCGCGGTAGTAGTTTGGCGCACCGACCTTTATACCGCTGAGGCCAAACCCAGCTTGCAGACGCCTCCTCCTATTGCCCCCTTGACCATGACCCCACCTCCCACCACCAAACCATCATCTCCGAGACCATCCATAACCTCATCACCTCAGGGGATCTCCCATCCACCGCCTCCAACCTCATCGTCTCACAAACCCGCACCACCCGTTTCTACCTCCTGCCCAAAATTCACAAACCTGACTGCCCCGGCCGACCCATTGTCTCGGCCTGCTCCTGCCCCACCGAACTCATCTCCGCGTACCTCGACACGGTTCTGTCCCCCTGAGTCCAAGAACTCCCCACCTACGTTCGGGACACCACCCACGCCCTCCACCTCCTCCATGATTTTTGCTTCCCCGGTCCCCAACGCCTTATCTTCACGATGGATATCTAGTCCCTGTACACCTCCATCCCCCATCACGAAGGACTCAAAGCCCTCCGCTTCTTCCTTTCCCGCCGCACCAACCAGTACTCTTCCACTGACACCCTCCTTCGACTGACTGAACTGGTCCTCACCCTGAATAACTTCTCTTTCCAATCCTCCCACTTCCTCCAAACTAAAGGAGTTGCCATGGGCACCCGCATGGGCCCCAGCTATGCCTGTCTCTTTGTAGGATATGTGGAACAGTCCATCTTCCACAACTACACTGGCACCACCCCCCACCTTTTCCTCCGCTACATTGATGACGGTATTGGCGCTGCCTCGTGCTCCCACGAGGAGGTTGAACAGTTCATCAACTTTACCAACACCCTCCATCCCGACCTCAAATTCACCTGGACTGTCTCAGACTCCTCCCTCCCCTTCCTAGACCTTTCCATTTCTATCTCGGGCGACCGAATCAACACAGACATCTACTATAAACTGACTGACTCCCACAGCTACCTGGACTACACCTCCTCCCACCCTGCCCCCTGTAAAAACGCCATCCCATATTCACAATTCCTTCGTCTCCGCCGCATCTGCTCCCAGGAGGACCAGTTCCAATACCGTACAGCCCAGATGGCCTCCTTCTTCAAGGACCGCAGATTCCCCCCAGACGTGATCGACGATGCCCTCCACCGCATCTCCTCTACTTCCCGCTCCTCTGCCCTTGAGTCCCGCTCCTCCAACCGCCACCAGGACAGAACCCCACTGGTTCTCACCTACCACCCCACCAACCTCCGTATACAGCGTATCATCCGCCATCATTTCCACCACCTCCAAACGGACTCCACCACCAGGGATATATTTCCCTCCCTTCCCCTATCAGCGTTCCGCAAAGACCACTCCCTTCGTGACTCCCTCGTCAGGTCCACACCCCCCACCAACCCAACCTCCACTCCCGGCACCTTCCCCTGCAACCGCAGGAAATGCAAAACTTGTGCCCACACCTCCTCCCTTACTTCTCTCCAAGGCCCCAAGGGATCCTTCCATATCCGCCACAAATTCACCTGCACCTCCACACACATCATCTATTGCATCCGCTGCACCCGATGTGGCCTCCTCTATATTGGGGAGACGGGCCGCCTACTTGCGGAACGCTTCAGGGAACACCTCTGGGACGCCCGGACCAACCAACCCAACCACCCCGTGGCTCAACACTTTAACTCTCCCTCCCACTCCACTGAGGACATGCAGGTCCTTGGACTCCTCCACCGGCAGAACATAACAACACGACGGTTGGAGGAAGAGCGCCTCATCTTCCGCCTGTGAACCCTCCAACCACAAGGGATGAACTCAGATTTCTCCAGTTTCCTCATTTCCCCTCCCCCCACCTTGTCTCAGTCGATTCCCTCAAACTGAGCACCGCCCTCCTAACCTGCAGTTTTCTTCCTGACCTCTCCGCCCCCACCCCACTCCGGCCTATCACCCTCACCTTGACCTCCTTCCACCTATCACATCTCCATCGCCCCTCCCCCAAGTCCCTCCTCCCTACCTTTTATCTTAGCCTGCTGGACACACTTTTCTCATTCCTGATGAAGGGCTCTGGCCCGAAACGTCGAATTTCCTGTTCCTTGGATGCTGCCTGACTTGCTGTGCTTCAACCAGCAACACATTTTCAGCTCTAACCTCATCTACATACCTAGTCAAGCCCTCAGAAAATTCATCAGATTTGTTTGATATAATTTACTCTTTTTAAAATCATGCTGACCCTCCATTAATCCTTGACTTTCCATGTGGAGATTAATTCTATCCCTTAGAATTTTTAATAAGTTCCCTATTACAAATATTAGCCTACTGATCTGTGGTTTCCTGGTTTATCCCTACCCTTCTTGATTAACAGTTCCACATTAGTTATCCTTCAGTTCTCTGGCACCTCTTGTGTGGCCAGAGAGGATTTGAAAATTAATGTCAGAGTGCCTGCAGTATCCTCCTTTGCCTCCCACAGCAGTCTAGGAACATCTTGTCTGGGCTTGAGGATTTATCCATTTTCAAGCCTGCTAAAACTACTCATACCCTCTCAAAGCTAATTTGTTCAAGTATATTTGGTTGGACTTTCTATATGCTGGCTTACAAAGCTCTCCCAGATACATAAGAATTCTATTCTCTCCAAACCTTTCACCCACTGTCTATCCCAGTTAATATTGGGGAAGTTGAAATGCCCTACTAATATTGTCCTATTATTTTTACACTTTGCTGAAATTTGCCTACATATCTGCCCACCTATGCCTATGTGACTTCTATCGCTCCCTTCACTTTTAATCACTTTGGAGAAGGAACAATCAGGATTTTAATATGCGTATAAGATTAAGATAGGAGCTGAATGATCATAATTTGCACTATTTTAACAATCTGTGGATTATTCATGACATGAAGTGAAAGGCCCTCAAATCATAGATTCCCTACAGTACAGAAGGCGGCCATTCAGCCCATTGAGTCTGCAATGACTCTTCGAAGAGCACACCCTCTCCAGTCTCACCCATCTCTACCCTTACTCCACATGGGGTTTTTAACGATGGCTGACTAGTTAACCTGCACATCTCTGGGCATTAGTGGACAATTTTTAGCATGATCATTCCACCTAAACTGCATATCTTTGGACTGTGGGAGGAAAATGGAGCACCTGGAGGAAACCCACCCAGATGTGGAGAGATTGTGCAAACTCCACACAGTCATCCAAGACTGGAATGGAACCTAGTATCTTGATGCTGTGAGGCAACAGTGCTGCCAAAATATTAAACATTTGTTTATCAGAGCTGTTCAATAGCAATTATGAATAATGGCCCACTCATGGATCAGTTGTTAGCGCTATCATCTCTGAGTCTGCAGGTTTCAGATTCAATTTTCACATCAGAATTGGTGCCCAAAAATTAATGTGGATATTCCGGTGCAGCACTGAGGGCTGCAGAATATGAGGTTACAACTTTCTGATGAAATGTTAATCTAAGGCCCAATGCCACTTTGGCAGAAAAGAGTAGTGGAATTATCGTTGGTGTCCGAGCCAATATGATCCCACAGTCAACACTACAAAGACTTTTCAAGACAAATTAGATACAAAATAGATCATCTGGTCACTCTTGCAGTGTTTGTGTGGAAGCTGGCTATGTAAATTGACTGCAATGCTTCTGTCCTTAAAGCAGTAACTACACTATGAAAGAATACCTCACAGGCTGAAAAGCTCTTTGAGATGTCCTATGTTTTTGAAAGATGTCATGGAAATGCAAATCTTTCCTTTGGTGTACAGTTAGAATCTTAGTAACAATTCACTCAACAAGGTTGAACATTTTCCTGAAGAAGAGCTCATGCCTAAAACATCGATTCTCCTGCTCCTTGGATGCTGCCTGACCTGCTGCGCTTTTCCAGCAACACATTTTCAGCTCTGAACATTTTCAAAGATTTTCATGCTGAGAACAGTAATTCACTGATTCTACATTGTTTCTATCTGTGGAGACTGCACTATTGCATCCTGCAGAGGGACCAAGGCCATTTGGCCTATTGAGTTCACTCTGCCATTTAATCATGGCTGATGGATGGTTCAATTCCACTTACCCGCACTCTCTCCGAGAGGTAGGCTATCACTGTCTACAGAATCTCCATTTCACTGTGGGTCTGTAGAGCCAAATGTTGCAGCTTTACAATGTCACTGACTCTACAGCAGTCACACAACCACAAATTCCAGGCTAATTCTATACTGGAGTTTCCCAAATATTTTCCCACAGTGTATCCATTTAGAGGTTTGTAAATTCTGTGAGACTGGGAAGTGGGGAGACAGCTGTCAGTGGTCAGGGTTTGTGGGATGGGATAGGTGGTGGTGGTTGGACCGCTGTGAGACCAGGACATCTTTGGCTAGACAAGCATTTAATATCCACCCCTTACTCTCCAGAGTTAACCACATTATAGAATCATTACATAGAGAAGAGGCACTTTGGATCATTGAATCTAAAACTCCAAAAATACACAACCACCTACACTAGTCCCACTTTCCCACTCTCAGCCTATAGCCTTGAATGTTATGACATTTATAGTGCTCAACCAAGTATGTTTTAAACACTGGGAACTTTCCAACCTCAACTACTTTCCCAGGCAGTGCATTCTGGAACTCCACCGCCATCTAGGTGTAAAGGATTTTCCTTAAATCCCTTCCAAACTTCCTGCCTTTCACTTGACAATTTTGCCCCCTTGTAATTGACCTTCCAGCTAAGAGAAGCAGCTGCTTTTTACTCACCCTGTCCATCCCCCTCTATACACCTTACGCCCTCTTTTACACCTCTATCAGATTCCCCTCTCAACCTTCCCTGCTCTCTTTATGGCTAAAATGCTCCATCTGAGGCATCACCATGGTGAATCTCCTCTGAACACCCTCTACTACAATCATATTCTTCAGATTGTGTAGTGACCAGAACTGCACGCAGTATTCCAGCTGTTAAAGTTTTGTACATTTCTGAACAGCTCCAATATACGCTCCCTGCCATTATCACCTGTGCCATGACTGATAACAATATTCCTGTATGGCTTCTTTGCCATCCTGTTAACCTGTACTGCCACCTACAGGAATCTATGGAAAAGCACCCCAAGATTCTTCTGTTCCTCTGAGCTTCCTCGTGTCAAGCCATTCAATGAGTACTCCCTATTCTTGTTCCTTCTTCAAAAATTGCATCACTTCACATTTATCAGGGTTAAATTTCATCTGCCATTGAACTGCACATCTGACAAAACTGTTTATCTCCTCCTGATGAAGGGCTTATGCTCGAAACGTCGAATTCCCTATTCCTGAGATGCTGCCTGACCTGCTGTGCTTTAACCAGCAACACATTTTCAGTTATCTCCTCCTGTAAGCTAACTCCTCACTATCAAGCACCTGGCCAATCTTTGTATCATCTCCAAACTTACTTACTATCATCTACATCATTTATGAAGACCACAAACAGTAAGGGACTCAGCACTGATCCCTGTGGTACTTTATTGCACACTGAATTCCAGTCACATAAATAATCTTCTACCAGTACCCTCTATCTTCTCCCAGTAAGTTTACTTTACATCCAACTTGCCAAGTTACCCTGGATCCCATGAGCTTTTACACCTTATTTATTACTTTCCCATGTGGGTCCTTTTCAAAGATCTTGCTTAAATCCATCACCTGCCCTACTCTAATTGAAATACTCAGTCACCTCCTTGAAACATTCCATCAGATTTGTTAGGCATTACCTCCCTCTCACAAAGCCATCCCAATCAAACCTTGCCTCTCTAAATGGAGATTAATTTTTTCCTTTACTATTTTAACCAATAGCTTTCCTAGCACTGATGTTAAACTCACTGGTATGTAGTTCCCTGGTCTATATCTACCACCCTTTTTGTTGTGAACCTGACCAGGCAAGGACGGCAGCTGTTGTTTTTGAAAGAACATTAGTGAACCATACAGTCATCGAGTCATAGAGATGTACAGCATGGAAACAGACCCTTCGGTCCAACTTGTCCATGCCGACCAGATATCCCAACCCAATCTGGCCCCACTTGCCAGCACCCGACCAATATCCCTCTAAACACTTCCTATTCATATACCCATTCAGATGCCTTTTAAATATTGCAATTGTACCAGCCTCCACCACTTCCTCTGGCAGCTCATTCCATACACATACCATTGTCTGCATGAAAACGTTGAGATGCTGCCTGGCCTGCTGTGCTTTGACCAGCAACACATTTGCAGCTGTGATCTCCAGCATCTGCAGACCTCATTTTTTACATGAAAACGTTGCCCCCTAGGTCTCTTTGATATCTTTCCCTTCTCACCCTAAACCTATGCCCTCTAGTTCTGGACTCACCCACTCCAGGGAAAAGACTTTGTCTGTTTATCCCATCCACGTCCCACATGATTTTGTAAACCTCTACAAGTCACCCCTCAGCCTCTAATGCTCCAGAGAAAACAGCCCCAGTGTATTAAATCTCTCCCTATAGCTCAAATCCTCCATTCATGGCAACATCTTTGTAAATCTTTTCTGAACCCTTTCAAGTTTCACAACATCCTTCCAATAGGAAAGAGACCAGAATTGCACACAATATTTCAACAGTGGCCTAACCAATGTCCTGTACAGCTGCAACAACTCCTGTACTCAATACCCTGACCAATAAAGGAAGGCATAGCAAACGCCTTCTTCACTATCCTATCTACCTGCGACTCCACTTTCAAGGAGCTATGAACTTTCACTCCATGGTCTCTTTGTTCAGCAACACTCCCTAGGGCCTTACTATTAAGAGAATAAGTCCTGCTCTGATTTGCTTTCCCAAAATGCAGCATCTCGCATTTATCTAAATTAAACTCCATCTGCCACTCCTCAGTCCATTGGCCCATCTGATCAAGATCCTGTTGTGAATGGAGGTAACCTTCTTCACTGTCCACTTTACCTCTTATGCTCATTTCCAATTCATTTATATAAATGACAAAAGTAGTGGACCCAGCACCGATCCTTGTGGCAAACCAATGGTCACAAGCCTCCAGTCTGAAAAACAACCCTCCACCACCACCCTCTGTCTTCTACCTTTGAACCAGTTCTTTATCCAAATGGCTAATTCTCCATGAATTCCGAGATCTAACCTTTCTAAACAGTCTCCCATGGGGAACCTTGTCGAATGCCTCACTGAAATCCATATAGATCACACCTACCATCCTGCCCTCATCAATTCCCTTTGTTACTTTTTCAAAAAGCTCAGTTTTGTGAAACATGATTTCCCACGCACAAAGCCATGCTGACTATCCCTAATCAGTCCTTGCCTTTCCAAATACATGTACATCCTGTCCCTCAGGATTCCCTCCAATAACATGCCCACCATCAATGTCAGGCTCATCGGTCTGTAGTTCCCTGGCTTGTCCTTACCACCTTTCGTAAATAGTGGCACCACGTTAGCCAATCTCCAGTCTTCTGGACCTTCACCTGTGACTTTCCAGTACATAAATATCTCAGCAAGAGGCCCAACAATGATTTCCCTAGCTTCCCACAGAATTCTCAGGTACACCTGATCAGGTCCTGAGGATTTATCCACTCTTCTGTGTTTCAAGACATCCAGTACTTTCTCCTCTGTAACATGGACGTTTTGCAAGATGTCAGCATCTATTTCTCTGCATTCTACATCTTCCATGTTCTTCTCCACAGTAAACACTGATGCAAAATAGTCATTTAGTATCTCCCCCATCTCCTGCAGCTCCACACAAAGGCCGCCTTGCTGATCTTTGCGGTGCCCTATTCTCTCCCTAGTCACCCTTTTGAACTTAATGTATTTGTGAAAGCCGTTTGGATTCTCCTTAACTCTATTTGCCAAAGCTAACTCACGTCCCCTTTTTGTTCTCCTGATTTCCTTCTTAAGTATACTCCTACTGCCTTTATATTCTTCTAAGGATTCAATTGATCAATCCCGTCTATACTTGGCATGTACTTCCTTCTTTTTCTTAACCAAACCAACAATTTCTCTAGTCATCCAGCATTCCCTATACCTACCAGCCTTCCCTTTCACCCAACAGGAATATACTGTCTCTGGATTCGGTTATTTCATTTCTGAAGGCTTCCCATTTTTCAGCCGTCCTTTTACCTGCGAACATCTGCCTCCCAATCAGCTTTTGAAAGTTCTTAACTAATACCGTCAAAATTGGCCTTTCTCCAATTTAGAATTTCAACTTTTAGATCTGGTCTATCCTTTTCCATTACTACTTTAAAACTAATAGAATTATGGTCGCTGGCCCCCAAAGTGCTCCCCCACTGACACCTCAGTCACCTGCCCTGCCTTATTTCCCAAGAGTAGGTCAAGTTTTGCACCTTCTCTAGTAGGTACATCCACATACTGAATCAGAAAATTGTCTTGTACATGCTTAACAAATTCCTCTCCATCTAAACCCTTAACACTATGGCAGTCCCAGTCTACGTTTGGAAAGTTAAAATCCCCTACCATAACTACCCTATTATTCTTACAGGTAACTGAGATCTCCTTTCTAATTTGTTTCTCAATTTTCCTTTGATTATTAGGGGGTGTATAATACAATCCCATTAAGGTGATCGTCCCTTTCTTATTTCTCAGTTCCACCCAAATAACTTCCCTGCGTGTATTTCAGGGAATATCCTTCCTTAGTACAAATGTAATGTTATCCCTTATCAAAAACGCCACTCTCCCTCCTGTCTTGCCTCCCTGTAGTATTTGTATCCTGGAACATTAAGCTGCCAGTCCTGTCCATCCCTGAGCCACGTTTGTGTAATTGCTATGATATCCCAGTCCCATGTTCCTAATCATGCCCTGAGTTCATCTGCCTTCCCTGTTATGCCTCTTGCATTGAAATAAATGCAGATTAATTTATCAGTCCTACCTTATTCTCTGCTTTGACCCTGCCTGTCCTGACTGGTTGACTCACTTCTTTTCTCAACTGTACCAGTCTCAGATTGATCTCTTTCCTCACTGTCTCTCTGAGGTCCACCCCCCCACACACCCCCCATCCCCTTCCCCCCACCTAACTCAACCTTACTAGTTTACATCCTCCTGAGCAGCTCTAGCAAATCTCCCTGCCAGTATATTAGTCCCCTACCAATTCAGGTGCGATCCATCCTTCTTGTACAGGTCACTTCTACCCCAAAACAGCTTCCAATGATCCAAAAATGTGAATCCTTCTCCATACACTAGCTCTTCAGACATGCATTCACCTGCTCTATCCTCCTATTCCTGCCCTCACTTGCTCGTAGCACTGGGAATAATCCAGATATTACTACGCTCATGGACGTCCTTTTTAAATTCCTGCCTAACTCTCTCTATTCTCCCTTCAGAATCTCATTCTTTTCCCTTCCTATGTTGTTGGTTACAATGTGTACAATGACCTCCTGCTGGTCCCTCTCCCCTTTAAGAACATTCTGCACCCTCTCTGAGACATCCTTGATCCTGGCACCAGGGAGGCAACACACCATTCTGATTTTTGGCTGCTGGCCACAGAAACGTCTGTCTGTGCCTCGGACTAGAGAGTCCCCAAACACAATAGATTTCTTGGAACTCGACATATCCCCCATTGCATTAGAGCCAGTCTCGATACCAGAAACCTGGCTGTTCATGTTACATTACTCTGAGAATCCATCACATCCTACATTTTCCAAAACAGCATACTTGTTTGAAATGGGGATAGTCACTTAAGACTCCTGCACGAAGGGCTCTGGCCCGAAACGTCGAATTTCCTGTTCCTTGGATGCTGCCTGACCTGCTGTGCTTTAACCAGCAACACATTTTCAGCTCTGATCTCCAGCATCTGCAGACCTCACTTTTTACTCCTGCACTACCTGCCTACCTCTCTTATCTTTACTGGAGTTAACCTATCTACCTGACTATATCTTCAGCATTTCTCCCTTCCTATAACTCCCATCCATCACAGCCCCTTTGTTCTCATCCATTTGATCTGATAGGATTTGCATCCAATGGCAATTATTGCAGATATAATCCTCAGTAACACGTAGGTTCTCCCTAAACTCCTACGTCCGACAAGAAGAGCATATCACTTTATTATGGGCCAATTTGCTTCTTCCGATCTACAGACCCAGAAAATAGGACTCTTATTCCTTTACAAAACACTGCTTAGAATAACTTAATATTTATGGCTTATATTTTTAAGTTTAATCAGGAGACATATCTCAATAAAACAAATAATCAAGAAAGGACCACTCTACTCACTAATGTAGATATACAGCAAGGCTATACTTAAAACTATTCACTTATCTATTTCTGTACTACGACCTCTCCCAAACGGGTTTCTCCAAGATCAGTTGTGAATTTCACTGTTTGTTCATTTTCCTAGACGCATACCAATGTCCAGCGATATAGAATTCAACAGCAAAGGCAGTAACTGCGTAGGTTCACTGCTGTGTTAGTTAGCAGTGTAAGTTTCCTTCTCTTTCTCTCTCTCCTGCATTGACCTGACCATATGCTGCCTTTGTTTGTCCCTCTCCCTTTTAAAAGTGCTGTTGTTTTGACTTTTTCTCTCTCCAAACTTCCAGAACATTGCAACAGCATATAAAATAGTAATTGCTGCTCCTGGAATTCATGGAAATGACCTCCCACACCTAAAATACCTCAAAAAATGAGCAGCCTGTTAAAGCCGGAAAGTTTTCCTGTCCTCCATCTTGGATTACCCGAATCTGGCAACCTAGGTTTTTACAACATTTGGTAGTGGTTACATTTTTGCCATTGGGCCTGTTTATTTTTATTTCTAGCTTTTTCTTCCCCTTGGTAAATTCAAATTTCACCATCTGCCAGGAGCAGCTGCTTTCTATTCACCCTGTGTTTTGCATTACTAATCCAATGACCTTGCCACTATGCTACTAACTCCCCTTGAACTGCACTTCCTTAGTATGCAGCTGTGCTCTTAGACACCTTTGTTGGGGCTTTGTCCAATAGGAGGTCACTTACCAGTGCTGAAACTTCTTGCATGCCCACTTCTGGCATCATATTTATTGCCCAGCTGCACATCACTTCAGATGTGACAAGCCCGGAATTGGTCCTTACACTGAGCTAATTGACCATTAGCATAATAGAGCAGAGCAAAAGAAAGCTTAGGTGGGTAGGGGCGGACTGCCTTAGAGTGGTCGAAAGGTGGGAGGGGTGGGGGCTTGCTGGGTCTGTATTGTCTGCACTTCTGTATGTAACCGTATTGTTTAATGTACAAATGTCATTGTCACTGTCTTGTTAAATGTGGAACTGGGATTTGAGGTTTGTCCTCATCTCCCTGTAAAATGGTCAAACGGTAGGGTTTGGGGCCTAGCTTTGCTGCTCCTCTCCCTTGTAAAATTGCTGTCTCTTGTACAGCTGTAAATGTTTATTGTAAACTGTTTTGCAATTTGTTTAATAAAATAAAAAAAAAGAAAGCTTACTCCCTGCGCTTTCACATATAGGGATCCAGAGGTGTTAGAGGATGGGCGATAGAGGAGAGAGCGGTTTGTTTTACAGGACTGCTACAGGAAGACATGCCAGCAGAGGGGTACAGATTGCAGCCTGCTCACTGCAGAGTCTTGGGTGAAATGGGATGGCCATCAGTGCAGGAAGAGCCAATATTCTTCTGCACTCCGCAAGACTGACTTCCACCATTCCCTTTCCATTACCTCATGCTCACAAGACCACTGCTCACTCTAACTCTGCTACTGTACTCGCCCCTCATCAAAACTCACGGACTATAACACTTAAGGCTTCATGTCCAGTAAATGGTTCTCACTCACGTCATTCACACAAACTATCTACCCTCCCTGCCCGTTATGCTTCCTGCAGACTGACTGCAGGAAAATTCATCAGCTTTCCTGATCTTGCATCACCACTAATTATAATCTGTGATTGGTTCTACATGACCTGCAGGACAGGCCCAATTACCAACTGCAAAGACATGGATCCCCAAACACTATAGGACCAAAAACCTGACTGACCATGGGAACCTCCTGGACTGGAATTGGACGAATCACTTGACTGAATGATAGTACTCCATGAAGGACTCTCGACACTTTTATCTCATTAAGGAGTGTTCTGTTTTGACTTTCGTAGCCATTTGCTTGAGCGTTTCAAGCTTGCAACATTGTTGCTATGTGGACTTATGGCACATGCTGCAGATGTGATGTTGACATGGCAGAGTGTCATACAGCAGCAGTTGGTACCCCCTGCACTAAAAGCAATACTATCTACAGAACCTGGCAACCTATCAATAAATAGGAAGGACCATGTGGTTAAAATAGCAAACCACATTCTGTGTAGATGCATGAGATAGGTGCATAGTCACCTGTCAGAAGCTTGCAAATCATCGCTCCAAGTAGCTCCAAACTAAAGTGTTGAAGGGCTTCCATCGTGTTCGCATTGGTTGGACAGCAGCCATCATCAGATGGTGGGACTGATGTTTTGCACAAAGGGTAGACGAAGGGTCAAGGAAGATGATGATCATGCAGTGTGATGAGATATTGTTTTGAGGAAGCAGTTCTGGGACAAGCATTCTGTTAACTACAGTCGCTAGTTACCCATTCTAACACATATATCAAGAATTTGGGCCATTTAGTTTCCCAGGGAAGGAGACACAAATTGGAAGAGGTGTATAAATCAGGTGAGAAAGGAATAAGGTAGTCACCACTCAATAAAGTTGCCATTTAAGACTTAAGTGGAAAATTGCAAAAAATTCTCTCAACATAAAGATTCTGATTTTTTTTTCATTCTTGGTAATGTCCCACCTTCCTCACTACTCCTGATGCCACTATGGAGATGGGAAATTTCCACTCAATGTCTATTTTTGGTTGCATATGTGCGCTCGCCAGAAGCATAAATTAGGGCTTTGTGGACATTAGCTTCAGGCGATATTTGCAATTTTCCTTTCATAAAAGGGAGCATTCAAATCAGACGGAATAATTTCACTTCTAAGTTGAGTAACTGTACAATGTGGAGTATTGTTATTGTAATTAGAAATGACTGCCCCATCATAATATATATTTCTGAAGAAAAAGATTTTCAGATGAAATTGGTTGTTAAGCTTGCAAAATTGATTGGATTTTTTTTGCCTTCTGTTTACATTTATATTAATTGACTAAGAAAATCAACACAGCTATAAATTTACAAATTCAATTGTCTTTTGCTGGAGCTTTACAGAAAAGTCTTTAAAAGTTTCTTTGCTCTAAGATGATGGACTGCATGATTAGTTTTGGAGCTTTGTATACAGAGCCACGTATACAAGCATTTTCTTTCAATGACTTTCTGCATATTCACCAGACATAATTCTCTCCATCTCTCTGTAAGCTGTACTGACATGTTTCTGACCTGCTAAAATCAAATGTTACCTTTGAAGAACTAAAACCAAAAATCCTTTTAATACTACTTTGGAACTCAAGTTCTCAATCAATAATAAAACTCAAATTTAGAAGCAAGTCAAATTTATTACATCAAAAGCTTTTGGGAGGGTCAGCGTGATTCTGACCATAATCACAGGACTTGACCACACCGTCTCTCCTTGAACAACATATACAGCAGTGTTTATATCTGGGTGACATGTGCAACAAAAGCCCGTGAAAGATGGTTTCTTGTGTTCTGCACAATCGCGCAGAGATTACTAGTTGTGTTCTGTGCATGCAGAGATCACTGTTTCTGGGAACGGCATACCATGACATTGTGTTCTGAAAGTATTTCTTCTTTCGTTAGTTTCTGTTTTCACCATACAATAAACTAAATTGCACCATCCCCTCACCTTTCCTCCAAGGCTTTAATAGTCAAATCTAATTTTTAAAAAACCTTAACTATCAAAAATGTATTTTTCCTTTGTTGCAAAAAAAGGATAGCTTTGTTCAAAAGGTTTATTTAACAATAAATTATTTGCATATTTTCTCCATTGAACAAATCCAACAAATAAGCAAAAGGCACAGATGGAACGTTTCAAATGTGTTTTAATTTTAGTAATGTGGATACATTTTTTCAAATTCAAAGTTTGTGACAAAAACTTAAAAGTACAGTTTTAACATGTTTCCACTTATGTTTAAATGGCCAAAACTCTTCTTTACTTTTACACCCGGATACTTATAGAAACTAGGGGGACAGTTTATTTTTCACTCACATACCATGAAAAAATAAATAGACCAAAGAATACATTTTTAAAAACCTGCCTTATTCCCATTTTACAATAATTTTCTTTTATCCATCTAAACTGAAATAAAGGACAGCACTTTCCCTCGAAGTGGTGGGGAAAATGGCAGATGCAGGTGAAGAGAGAGATACCTGGCTTCTCAGCAATTGTGTGGGTGGAAAGGTCCTTCCCAACCTGCCTCCACATAGCGGCCATTGAGCTCATCAATGACCACATAAGATTCTTCGCTGACCATCGGCCCAATCACCTGTCTTCCCAACAATAGGAAGAAGGGGCTACTTTCCTGACAAGATGGTCTGCCTTTCAGTGGTGGGATAGGGAAGACAAGAAAATGGCCGAAGACAGCCACACTCTTTCCCTGAACTCCGAATATCCTCTTCTTCTACTCCAAGGAAGTTACGCAATCCTCAAAATAGAAACCTTCTTACTCCTCCTGGTTTTCATAGGTAAGCAGCCTGCACCCTCTGACATTCCTCTGCAGTGGTCTCTGATTGACAGGGCTGTGTGTGGGCAGCGAAAGCCTGCCAATCAGCTGGTGCTTGATCTGGCAAGCTTTCTTGCTGGAAAAGGGAGTTAATCATGCTTAAAGACCCCTGCCTCCCCTGTGAAAGCAAAAGGAAATAATTTGTGGCCATTCATGTAGTTTTTGTTTTATTTATTCATGTGAAGTGGGTGTCACTGGCTGGCCTCATCACTAATATCCCTTGTGAATGCAGTACTGAGATAACTCCTCAAACAGCCACAGTTCATGTGGATAGAGTCACAGTTCTGATTGGAAGGATTTTGACCTAGTGACAGTGAAAGAATGGCAGTAAATTCCAAGTTAAGATGACACAGGTCGGGAAGGACCTTTTGACCCACACAATGGCTTGGAGGGGAATATACATATAATGGTGCTCCCATGCATCTGTTATTCAAGTGTGCGTAGGTAGTAGAGATTGTAGGTTTAGAAGATGCAGTTGGAGGAGCCTTGGTGAATTTCTGTAGTGCATCTTGAAGAAGCTACACACCATTGTGACTATGCATTGGTAATGGAGGGAATGTGTGTTTGAAATGGTGGATGAGATGCCTGTCAAATAAGCTATTTTATCCAAAATGATATCAAGATTCTTGAGTCCACATATCTACCCTGTACTGTGAAATTTTAAATATTTGTACCTGATCAGTTTATAAGTATGCTGTTTTAACAGAAAATGGGCATTTTTATATCCTTCTTCATATCTTTTGATTGACATGTAGTAACTAACATTATCTACTAGTTTGCCAACAAATAGATTTTAAGAAGTCAGAAATCTTAAGATATTCCCCTTAGGACTCTGGCTTAAATGTATATGTTCACTTGACCCGAAACATTAACTCTGATTTTTCTCACAGATGCTGCCAGACCTGCTCAGCTTTTCCAGCAATTTCTGTTTTTGTTTCTGATCTGCAATTCTTTCGGTTTTTATTTTACCTGTTGGTTTGTTTTAACTGATGCTTGGCTGAGTAGCCAGTAGGACAATATTTCTTTTACATTTTCTTGGTCTGATCTGATTTTGTGTAAATGTCTATTGTTCCCATTTTTGAATTTTCCTGGCTAAAAATACTGCTGAGTTTAGCACATAGTATTGGATTTTGATGCTTGACGAAGAGCATGTTAAACTGAAGCTAAATCATTACAACTACTTGATTAATTACTATTTCTTCAATTACAACTTAATTAAGGCATGCTGTTTGGTCAATCATCTGTTTCTGACTGGTTGCTTAATTAGGTAATAACCCCCAATGCATATGTGATTATACAATGCAGAGTATGAAATGGCTTCTTCATATAAGTATTATTTCAAATTAACTTGGCCTTGTTAGTTTTCAACAGTGGACACAAAAGAAACTCATCTGAAAATGATCACACTACTCTAAAGCCTACTGTGCTACTTACACACTTATGTCCTTCATCTTCAAGAAATACTACACCATTCTTTCTACGACATTACCAGTGCTGAGCCTTCCACCAATCAATTTCCTGTTGTATTGTTTAAAAGCATTAAAGTCAAAAATACTGCAACCGGGTACCTTATAAATTTGCTCAAACTTATAAAATATTGTACTGGAGATATATTAGATAGATCAAAGAATATCGCATAAGTTTATACATCTGGAGAATAAAAGGACCATTTTAGATACAAGAAACAATCATAAAGTTAAAAATAAAATCATTCATGAGCTATGGGCATTGATGGCCTAGCCAGACTTTATTGCCCATCCCCACTTGCACTTGAAAAGGCGGTGGTGAGCTACCTTCTTGAACAGCGGTATTTCGATTGCTGCAGGTAGACCCACAATATCCTAAGGGAGGGAATTCCAGGATTTTCACTCAGTGACACCGAAGGAATGACAAGAAGCGTGACACCATCCAGGACAAAGCAGTCCACTTAAATGACGCCACCTTGACAATGTAGCCGCAGTGTGTATCATCTAATGAAACTGCAGTAACTTACCACAGCTTCTCAGACAGCACCTTCCAAACTCACAATTTCTACCAACTAGAAAGAAAAACGTGAAGATTCATGGGAACACCACCACTTACAAGTTCCCCTCCAAACCATTCACATCCTGACATGGAAAAAAAAAATCACTATTCCTTTCGTGTTGCCAGATCAAAATCCTGGAATTGCCTTCCTCAGGGCATTGTGGGGTCTCCTGGCAGCACATGAACTATAGCAGTTCGAGAAGGCAGCTCACCACCATCTTTTCTAGGTTTCACTATCAGTTTCATTGCTGCCTTGTCAAATACAAGACAACAGTAATTCAAGTTTGAATAGAGAATTTGTTAAGGCTTTGTATCTTACCTTTGTCCAATTGAGTTCTCAGCTACCAACAATTCTAATTCCACTTTTTAAGCTCTTGGTCTGCAGGCTACAATACTTCAAGTGCACATCTCGTAACATATTGTAATGCTGAGTGGTTCCCATCTCCATCATTTTTTCAGCAGTTGTGTTTCAGTCCCAACCAACCTCAACATGAAAAAAGAATCCCCCTCAATCCCCTCTAAAGCTCTTAGTCTAAATTATTACTGCTCTGTTGTTTTTGCAGAGATCTGCCTGACGTAAGATTGTTTTGGAGTCTATAGCACACTCCGAGCATCGCTGTAAAACATTTTTTCCTCAGTCTTTGGTTTAACTCATATAGCCGCAATTGATAATCATTCCACATTTCTTTCCCCTCAGTTTCTCAAAAATAATTCCCTAATGTTTTTGGCATTTGATGTGAAGGCATGAGAGAGAGTGCCAAAAAGATTCACAAGAGTTGTTCCAGCAGGGCTGAGGAACTTCAGTTGTAAATTAGATTCCATTCCCTACAATGTGGAATCAGGCCCTTCGGCCAAACAAGTCCACGCTGACCCTCTGAAGAGTAACCCACTCAGATCCATTTCCCTCTGCCTAACACTATGGGCAATTTAGCATGGCCAATTCACCTGACCTGCACATCTTTGTGACTGTGGGAGGAAGCCACAATACCCAGGGAAACCCCACACAGACACGGGGAGAATGTGCAAACTCCACACAGACAGTCGCCCAATGCTGGAATCGAACCCAGGTCCCTGGTACTATGAGGTAGCGTACTAACCACTGAGCCACCATGCCGTCCAATTATGTGGATTTATTGGAGAACCTGAGGCTTTTGTCCTTGAAGAAAGGTAACACGTAATTTCGCAAACATGCTCAAGGTCGCGAGAGGGATTGAGACAACGGAGGTCAGAAGAAACTGTTTCCAGTGGTGAAAGGACCAAGAATTAGAAGGCACCGATTTAAGGTGACTGGCAAAAGAGACAACAGTAACACGAGGGAAAATGTTTCTCCGCTACAGAGAGTTAGGCTGCTGAAAGCCTGAAAGTCTGGTGGACATAGTTTCAATTGTGGCTTTCAAAGGAGAACAAGATCATTATCTGAAGAGAAAAGATTTGCAGGGTTTCAGGGAAAATGTGAAGGAGTGACACGAGGTATGGGTAGAGCACAATTTGTTGCTGATTTTTGCCTCAAAATTTCCCTTTTTATATTTTAACCTTGTATTAGACTGAGGAGTACTAAGTGCAGACAGTGAGTAGATGTAAGCCTATTGGACTCGATTAGTTGAACCAAGTGCGACCTTAAGTTTCTGGTGAAAGGCAGGAATTCGCTCACTCTGAGCAGGCCAGGTTAGAATACAGTGCGATTTGAACATTCCCCTTCGGAGGCAGAGCATTTGGTGTAATTTATAATCAGGGATATCCTGTAAAAATATCAAAATGATGGAATCTCGGCTTTGCTGAATGACTTGCTGCATTGCCTGATGTACCTTGAATCTGAAATCAGAAAAGTGGTTGAATTAGGCAGAAGGCGATATAGGACATAGGGCATAAATATTTTTCCTGTTAACTCTTGTCCCCAAATCATGAAAATGACATTTAATGCAGCCAATGTTAGTGAGTGGGAGGCAGTACAAATGGACCACAAGATACCAGCAAGAACGTGTTGGGTTAAATAGCCTTGCGCCATTATATAGACTTTATTCAACATGGAAACAGACTCTTCAGTCCATTGTAGAATCACAAAGTTCAGAGGACGCCCTTTGGTCCATCGAGTTTAAACTTACAAAAGTGACTTTAAATCTGCACTAATTTCATTTTCCACTATTTAAACTTCAACTTAATCCTACTTGCTAACTTTTCTAATTACTTAACCCTAAAGATACACACTTTACCCTAATTTTAGTCTCTTATTCTGACTTTTATTTATCTCTGGTGCTTAGAGTCATAGAGTCCTAGAGCACGGAGACAGGCAGTTTCGTCCAAACTGGTTCATGCTAACTAGAATCTCCATCCATGCTAACCTTACATTTCCCTGCATTTGGCCCATATCCTTCTAATCCTTTCCTATTCATGTGTTTGTCCAAATGCCTTTTGTCCAAATGTTGTTAATGTGCCTGCTTTAACCATTCCAACTGGCAGCTTATTCCAAATGCGTACCACTTTCTGTGTAAAAACGTTGCCCCTTTTATTCATTCCCCCCTAACCTTAAACTGATGCTCTCTTGTCCTTGATCGCCCAACCCTGGGAAATAGACTGAGGTGCTTTCACCTTATCCATGTCTCTCATGATCTTATACACCTCTATCAGATTCCCCCTCAGTCTTCTACACTCTAAAGACAAATGTCCTCGCTTGTCCAACCTCTCTCCATAACTCAGACTGTTGAGTCCAGGCAACATCCTTGTAAATTTCTTCTGCACTCTTTCCAGTTTAATGACATCCTTCCTATAACAACGTGACCAAAACTGAATACAATACTCCAAGTGTGGCCTCACCAATGTCCTGTACAACTGCAACATAACTTCCTGATTTCTATACTCAATATCTAAACTAATGAAGGCCATTGTGCCAAAAGCCTGTCCTGTCTACCTGTGACTCCACTTTCAGAGAACTGTGAACCTGAACTCCAAGATCCCCCTCTTCCATTACACTCCTTAAGCCTCTACATTCACCATGAAACTGCTACCTTGATTTGACTTTCCAAAATGTAAGACCTCACACCAATCTATATTAAACTCCATTTGCCATTTCTCGGCCCACTTCCCCAGCTGATCGAGGTCCTGCTGCAATTTCTGACAACCTTCCACACTGTCCATGATGCCGTCTATTTTAGTGACATCAGCAAATTTACTCATCATGCCTTGTACATTCTCATCCAAATTATTAATCCAACAAACTGTAATGGGCCCAGCACTGATCACCGAGGCACTCCACTAGTCTCAGACCTCTGGTCTGACAAGTATCCTTCCATTATTAGCCTCTGCTTCCTACTATCAAGCAAATTTTGCATCCAACTTGCCAGCTCACCCTGGATTCCAAGCGATCTTACTTTCCAAAGCAGCTTACCATGTGGAGCTTTATCAAAGACATTACTGAAGTCCATACATCTATGAATACATCTACCATCCTGCCTTTCTCAAACTTTCTGGTCACTTCATCAAAGAATTCTAACAAACTTGAGAGATATGATCTCCTACTCAAAATGCCAAGCTGATGACTCCTAATCAAACCCTGTCTTTCCAAATGCATGTAAATCTTGTTTCTCAAGTAACTTAGCCACCACAAATGTTAAACTTACTAGTTTATAGTTCCCAGGCTTTTCTTTGCAGCCCTTCTTGAATAATGGCACAACATTCGGTACCCTCCAGTCTTCGAGACCTCACCTGTGTCTAACGCTGATCCCAAGGCCCCACAATTTCTTTTCTGGCCTCTTGCAGTGTTCTTAGATATATCTGGTCAGGACCAGGAGGTTTATCCACCTTCATACATTCTAATACATCCAACACCTGCTCTACTGTGAAATGGACTGTCCCTAAGATATCACCACTAATTTCTGCAAGTTCCCAAGCCTTCATGTCTTTCTCCATGGTTAAACATAGAGAAGAAATATTCATTGAGTACCTCGCCCATCTCCTGCAGTTCTCCACATATATGTCCACTTTGGTCCTTGAGGGGCCCTATTCTCTTTTGTTTCAGTGAATCTCTTAATGCCTCCCAGCACTTGGGCCTTTATCTGCTCCTGCCCTCGCTGATCTGTGAATGTAGTTTGTTAAATAAGACTGCAGTAAAAAAGAAAAACCTCCATCCCCTACTTCACCTAACTCATAGACACCTCTTATTTTATATTCTACCTCAGCTGTTTCAGGAACTGGTTCAAACCAGATTAATTGATAACTCCAGATGACCTTCCAAACTACAGCAGCATCACTCAGTAGGATTGCTTTCGCTCTCTACAGTTCCAAAAGAGACTTAACTGTCTCCCTTTTAGAATTAAAGCTTACTAATCAGTTGATGTTATCAAAGAACTAGGAGTTAGATTCTAAAGCAAGAGATTAATTCTGAAATTCCCAAACTTATCAAACTGCTACACTCTGCAGGTTACACTCTTAGTAACCATCATGTCCATGTTGATCATTAAACATCTGCATATTCTAATCACATTTTACAGAACCTGGCCCACAACCTTGAATGATATGATGTTTCAAGTGATCACCCAAATTGTTCTTAAATGTCTTAGAGGTCCTGGCTGTATTACCATTTTATATAGTGAGTTCCACCTCTCGGTGAAAAATTGTTTCTTCAAATCTTCTCTAAACCTCTTGCTCTTTATCTTAAAACCCCTCTACTAAGTGAAAACATTTTCCCCTGCCTACCCTGTCAATGCCCCTCAGAACTTAAACACTTCAATCAGATACCCCCCCATCAGCATTCTGTACACGAAGGAAAACAAACCTAGCCTATCAGTCTCTTTTAATTACTGAATTTTTCTGGCCCAAGTAACATCCTGATGAATCTCTTCTGCTCCCATTCTAACGCACATTCTGTCTGTAGTGTGGTAACCAAAACTGCATACAGTCCTCCAGCTCTACACTAACTCATGTTACCTACAGCTCCATCATAGCCTCCTTGTTCTTCTATTCAATGCTTTGACTAATAACAGTAAGTATCCATATGCATTCTTAAACACCCTTTCTCCCTTATCTGAGTTGCTGTTTTCAAGGATCTATGGACATGTACACCAAGGTCCCTTTAAACTTCTGTACTTCCTAGGGTCTGACCATTCTTTTGTCTTGTTAATCCTCCTAAAATGAAACACCACACATTTTTCAGTATTAAATTCCTTTTGCCACTGTTTAGCCCAGCAGATCAGTCAGTCCATATCATCCAATATTCTAATGCTTTCCTCTTTGCTATTTACCATATCATCAAGTTTTGTGTCATCTACAAGCTCACTGATCATGCCTCCTACATTCTTGTCTAGACTTCCTATACTATTGTACACAACAAACAGCAAAAGAGCCAGCACTGAACCCTGTGGTGTTCCAGCGAATAGAGCACCCTTCAACCATCACCCTCGGCACCCTGCAGCCGAGCCAATTTTAGATCCAATTTGCCAATTGCCCTGGATCCAATGGGCTTCTAGCCTCTTAACCAGCCTGCCATGCAAGGTGTTGTCAAAAGTCTTACTGGTATCCACGTAGATTTCAACAACTGCACTACCTTCACACTAGTCAGCCCCTCGGAAAATTCCATCAAATCTACTGGAGATGATCTCCCCTTTACGAAGCCAACTGACAACAGCTGATTAATCCTTGCCTCTCCAAATGTCCGTCAGAAGTTTTTCCAATAGAGTCTCTACCACCGATGCTGAACTCACTGTCCTGCAGTTTCCTGGCTTATTCTTTTCACTATTCTTGAATAATGGTATCATATTAACTGTCTTCCAGAGAGAAGTTTAAAATGAATGTCAGAGGCTCTGCAAACTCCCCCCTTGCCTCCCATTGGATACATCTCCTCCTGGCCTGGAGATTTATATATTATTAAGTCTGCTAAAACTTCCTTTCGGTCAATGCTCATTCATTCAAGCATATCAAAGTCATCCTCCTTGATTTCAATGCCTACATGGTCCTTTTCTAAAGTGAACATAGTTTTGACTTCATTTTTAGTTTCGAAAATAGTTTGTGAGTATGTAATTAAAGTGAGCGTACCTTCTGCACCAGGGATCCTTTAAAAGCTCTTGGGTCATAACAAAGATGATTTTTCTGCTCTGGCTTATATTGTTCACAATGGATTCCAGCTCAGAAATTCCAACTTCAGAGTCCCTTTCTTCCAAGCAAAACTGGAACATAGTTTTTTGATCCTGTTGCTCCAAAGGCAACAAATATTTGTTGACCCAGTTAATGTCATTTTTGGCATGAATGATATAAGCATCATACTGAAACTGAGCTTCCTGATGGTCTATTTCCTTAAATCCAAATATTCGGTTGACAGAAATGTTCCAATAGAATTCTAGCCACCATCCGTGAAAGTGAATCAGAAACACAGCAAAAATGAAAAGAAGTATAATGCTGCTACTAATGACAAATGCATCCTCAAAAGGAGCAACATCTTTGCAGGGAGATATGTCAAAAGCTACAACAGAATGGTTGTGGTAACTTGGTGGAGTGTTGCAGATGTATTGAGTGTTCAAGCCAGGGATGCTGCTATTGGTCTTATTCAACCAGATAACAAACCAGAAAATACTTTCACAAGTACAATCAAAAGGATTAAATCCCATATAGAGGACTGTTAGGTTACTAAATAACTGGCTAAAAACATCTTTTTCAACCGATGTAATCAGATTTTTCTGTATATGAAGCGATTTGAGAGATTTCAAGTCATTAAATACAACATCGGGAAGAAAGTTTAAATTGTTCATGCTTAAATCCAAATTACTTAGTTTATACAATCCTTGAAAAGCTTTCTCTGGGAGCTCATCTAACCCATTGGATTGCAAATCCAGAATCTGAAGCTCTTTCAAACCACTGAGGTAAAGAACTGGACCTCCAGGATTGACACTCTTCCAGAGCCGTGCCAAGTTATTGTGTTGTAACTTTAAAACTTGAAGCTGCCGAAGCTCACGGAAAACATCCTTATCCAAATTGGCTAAATTATTGTTGCTGAGGTCAAGGACAGTGAGATTCTTAATGCAATCAAATGGCGAAGGTTGAATATTCAACGAGGCAATTGCTGATTTGCTGAGCATCAAGATTTTCAGAGAAGGGACATGCATAAAGGAAGATGAAGACAAAATCAACTTCATGTTATATGACAGGTATATCACCTCTATCTCACTTAGACCTCGAAACTCCTCTCCTGTTAGCATCTGAGAGATGGAATTGAGACCTATATCCAGCTTTTTCAGCTTCTTGAACCAGGAAAAAGCTCCAGGCTGCAGTTTTGAAATTTTTGTTTTTGTAAGATTTAAATTGACAAGGGGAGACTCTGCAAGTGACACGAAAGTTTTGTTACTGATAGTTTTTAGATCAACGATAGATGACTTATACAGGCTAAGATATTTCAGACTTCTCAAGCCTGAGAAAGTATGTGCCCTTATACTTGCAATATTGTTGTCTTCTAGATTGAGTACCTCTAGATTTCCCAACTCCTGAAATGAGTAATCATCAATGAGAGATCCTACTTGGCTGAGGCCTTTCTTCAAGTTCAAATACTTCAAATTTTCCAGCCCAGCAAATGTTTTTGGGGTGACATGTTGAATGCTGTTGTTTTCAAGTTGAAGATATTCCAATCTGTGCAGCCACTGAAATGAATTAGTTTGCACTGTAGTCAACTTGTTGTTTGACAGATCAAGAGCTGTCAAGTTTGTTTCGCTTAATTCAGCGAAAGTAGAGTTTTGTATTTTCAGGTGGGTGTTCCTCAGAAAGAGCTCAGCAATGTCAGTCTGTGACAATGCTGCACAGAGCTGCTTGGCAAGAGTGGAATGGAGGACTACGTTGTCCAAAAGCAGCCTGTGTAAACTTTCAATTTTGTGGAAACAACCAAGTTCAAACTGGAAAAGAGCAAAAGAGAAACACATCGTTCATTTCTATTTGCATGTTTTTGAGCCACACAAATGCAAATATCAAGGGGCGCGGGGGGAGATGCTGGCTTAGTAATGGCTAATAATTCAAAGGCTCAGTGAGCTGATAGATTTACTAGGATCATTACAGGGAAAAGGTGGTGGAGTGACAGTGTCTAATGGATTTTGGGGGAATCCTAAGCTAGCCTGGATTTATGGGTTCAAACGCCACCACAAAAATTTGCAGTGTTTAAACTGAATAATACTGGACTGTAAAGCTAGTCTCAAAACAGTTGAGGGTGGCACAGCACCAGGGACCCAAGGTTCAATTCCAGCTTCGCGCAACTGTCTGTGTAGAGTTTGCACCTTGTCTGCGTGGGTTTCCTCCGGGTCTCCGGTTTCCTCCCACATGCCAAAGATGTACAGGTCAAGTGAATTGGCCATGCTAAATTGCCCATAGTGTTAAGTGCATTAGTCAGAGGGGGGTGGGTTGTTCTTCGGAGGGTCGGTATGGACCTCTTGGGCTGAAGGGCCTGTTTCCACGCTGTAGGGAATCTAAACTAATCATATCATTACTAAAAAAATTACAAATTTTAATAAAATGGGTGGAAACGGTGGCACAGTGGTTAGCACTGCTGCCTCACAGCGCCAGAGACCCGGGTTTAATTCCTGCCTCAGGCAACTGTCTGTGTGGAGTTTGCACATTCTCCCTGTGTCTGTGTGGTTTTTCTCTGGGTGCTCCGGTTTCCTCCCACAGTCCAAAAATGTGCAGGTTAGGTGAATTGGCCATGTTAAATTGCCCGTAGTGTTAGGTGAAAGGGTAAATGTAGAGGAATGGGTCTGGGTGGGTTGCTCTTCGGAGGGTCGGTGGGGACTTGTTGAGCCGAAGGGCCTGTTTCCACACTGTAAGTAATCTAATCTAATCTTAATAAATGGAACATGAATTATCCCTTACTAACAACACTCTGTGTGCCCCTACACCCCAAAGCAGTGCTTCAAGACGGTACAAAAACAGAAATTGCTGGAAAAGCTCAGCAGGTCTGGCAGCATATATGGTGAGAGATCAAAGTTAACGTTTTGGGTCCAGTGACCCTTGCTCAGACCTGCCGAGCTTCTCCAGCAACTTCTGTTTTTGTTTTTGATTTCCAGCACACGCAGTTCTTTCAGCTTCAAGAAGGTAGCTCTCTAACACCTACTCAAAAGCAATTAGGGACGGTTAATAATTGCTGGCCTAGCCTGTGAGACCCACAGATCATGAATGAATTTTTAAAAATTCAATTCATATAAATAAATATTTAAGTCACTACTTGGATTTAAAACTTCATATTATGAAGAGAAACACAGATTAAGAATGAACAGAGGGGGAAGACAATACATATTAAACTTTTAAGACAATTGGTGACAATGAGTTAACTATCGTCTTTTTTCCTGGAGCTAACTTTTCTGTTCTATCAGACTTAAGATGGCGGCTTCCAAAGGTAGCTTGTAAACACAGCATCTGGAGTGTGAACCAGCTAAAGCAATACTTTGAGCCAGGAAATGTGGGGAAGAGGAAAAAAATAATACCTTGAGAGGAGGTGAAAATATGCTGAAACTGTGTCCTGTAATATATATTTACAGGTCATCAGCAATATGTTATTTTAACGAAAAAAAAACAAAGTTTCATTGTCACTGGTAATGAGATTTTTTTTGTTTCCTTTCAGACATTACTTACTGTGTAAATTGCCATTAGTTTTTCCCAAAACCCTGCTATGGTTTATTGTTTCAACATGCTTCTTGGACTGCCCAAATTATGCATCCTAATTCACAGCTATCAGCTTGTAAAGACCAGGCAATCCATTCCTACTGACACGTACATTCTCACTTCCTTTATATCTCATTTATGTTTTATGACTATCAGACTTTGAGAAAGGCTGTTAGTGTTTCACTGGCAAATTCAAAATGAGAAGTCCAAGATTTGATGATACTGTATAAATGGCAGTATGAATTTAAATTTAAATTTTCCATGTGATTCTATGATATGAACAATTGAGGGTCACAAGCCAAAAAAATGGATTAGTTCACAAATGTTATGTCTTCTCTGGTGTTTGAGAATTTATCTCTTCCCATCCCTCATATACCACAGACCAGAGTCATTCTTGACTTAACAAGTTCTTAATAAACAAAAGTCTTGTTTAAAAAAAAAGCTTTTCATAGATTGCTACCATGCATTCTTTTTAAGAAGCAAAACTCAGAGTATCCTTGTATTCAGAGATACCCACAATCTATAACACAGGAACAAGCCATTCAGCCCAATCTGTCTGTGCTATTTGTCAGTCTTTCCTCCCCACTTTGTTATTAACCTATCGTTGTTTTTAAAGCCGCTGGACTGCACTCTATTTTGGCAGCTTCCATGGGGTCTGTGTGAATGGATTCTTCCATGGAGTCTTTAAGGTCATTGGTTCAGCCAGAATGTATTGCCCATCCATTATAGCTGTTGAGAAGAGGTGATCAGACATCTGTTTTCAGTTCAGTTTTGCCTCATCCTTGCCTCTGCTATTCATTGCATTTCCTGCCTCTTGAACTACCTTGTCTTTCTTTTCTATCAAGATTCTAGGTCATTTTCTTTTATTCCCTCCATCACCTCTTTGCTATGATACAAATGCTTGGTTGGTCAGATGAGTTTAAGTAGTCCAAACATATTTAGCTATTTGCTCCCCTAGCCTTTTAACCTCCTTCCCTTCAGCTGCCTATCTAATCCATTCTTGTGCTTTCTGCTTCAACTACTAATCCGACAAGTGAATTCCCCAGCCTGTCTATACAAAGGAGGCCCTTCTGCTTTCTACTCTACATCTCTCATATTTACCCCAGTATCTTAATTCTCATTCCTGATCCCTCAATTATTAGTGACAGCTCACACCCATCCATTTTCAGAATGCTGAATAATTCTTTCGCACTGAACCATGAGAAGACCCAGTTTTTGCAAATCTTTGTTTCTGTTTTGCCTTACAGTAGCCAGCATCCGCTGGCACTGAAATATGGCGATTTTAATTGGTCTTGCTTCACAGTTTACTCATGACTTGCCTTATTCCTCAAAGCAATCTGGTGTGAAACAACCATACACCAACTGCCAGCACAAAACACAATTACCTCAGTGATGCTGTTGGACGACAAGTCCAGCTGGTACAGCATGCTGCTGTTGAGGAAATCAAAATCGTCATTCTTTAACTGTATGATTTTGTTTGCAGACAGCACCAATCTTTGCAGCTTTTGCAATTGCAGCGCAGTTCCCAGTTTGGCGGAAACCAATTTATTGTGAGACACATCCAGGACCGTCAATTCCTGAAGAAGAGAAACATACGATCATTCAGTTAGAGCAGGATCAATTCTAAACATCGCTTATTCCTTTCACAGTTCGATTAGCAATCAAATCTGCTTCATGAGAACATGACCTTTACCTAAAGAGAATGCAAAGCTCAGGAGAAAAGTCAGAATTATGAAAGCCTTGGGTTGTTTGAGCCTGGCTCAGACATGTCCAGCTTTCCTGCTGATTAGACCGCACTTGGAAGGGGTATTTGTAGCCTGCCATCTCATTTCTTTATATCATATCTAGCTAAGTACCTCCAACTGCATTCCTTGGGAAAGATATCTTAGACTCCACTTTCCTTTCCATTTTTCTATCTGTCATTATCCGCCTATTTGTTTTTACATTTTCTGAAGTGTTGGATGGCACTCCACTTTGGCAAGATTCCCCTGTTCTTGTTCCAGTTTTACCCCTCCTTGTCTCTACTGCACATCCTTTTTCATTCCTCTTCTCTGTTTCAAGATTTTCGAAGCAACTTAAACCGGTTTGTCTTCATCACAAATGCTGACCCATCTGCAAAGAATTTTCAACAGTTTTCTCTTTATTTCAGACATTCAATCTTCTTTTAATACCCATTGCTGCTTTATATTTCCTATCAAATTAATATCAAAACCCAAGGGAATTGGTTTTCCTGAATATAAAACACCTTTAATTAATTATATTAGATCTGGAATGAATAAGGAATTATATAGCTCCATCAAGTGGCTACAATTGGAAACTGTGACACCTCAGTGTTGCAGTTCCCACTTTCTGCCAGTAGATGGGAATATAATACATACTGCCTACTATAATTAAGTCCCATGGATTTGTACACACTTACGATCTCTTGAAGGAGTGAGACCTAACAATGAATCCTGCTCAGAATTTCTTTTTCTTTATTCATTCACGGGATGAGGGTGTCACTGGAGAGGCCAGCATTTATTGCCCATCCCTAGTTGCCCAGAGGGCAGTTAAGAGCCAATCACATTGCTGTGGGTCTGGAGCCGTATGTCAGGCCAGGCCAGGTAAGGATGACAGTTTCCTTCCCGAAAGGGCATTAGTGAACCAGATAGGTTTTTCCTGACAATCAGCAATGGATTCATGGTTGTCATTAGACTTTTAATTCCAGATTTTTTTTAAAACTCAAATTCCACCATCTGCCATGGTGGGATTTGAATCTGTGCCCCAGAATATTATCGGGGTATTTGGATCAAAAGTCCAGCGATACCACCACTAGGCCATCACCTCCCCTTAATGATATCTGTTCTATCAGTGTAAGCTGTAATTGGCTGCTAACATGCAATAAATTTTATTGTTATCTGTAAGACACTCTTCTGTAAGACCAGGAAGCAGTTTTCCACAGCCACACTAGACCAAGCAGGCTCTGTTGTTTCCAACACTGAAACAGTATGGTGATGCAAACCTTCACCATGAGCATCAACTCTCACAATGTTATGAGGTAGCACGCTCATACAACACATTCTTTTCCCAACATGATCCCAATTTGAGACTTGAATATTGTCATGACACCTCTGTGTGAATTGCAGTGGTCAAAGAAGTGGTGGTGGTGGGGGTGGGGAATAGCCCAGAAGAATGGATGGGAATGGGGCACTCTCTGTTAGACCCAGATCACAGCTCCATCAAAGCCCCCTGTGGTCAGTGATGCACTGGAGCTTGCCACAACACTTGGTGCTCCAAGTACCTCCATTTTGAAATGTTCCGCTCTACATAACAATTACAGCTACATTTTAAGTTAATTCAAAGTGTGAAAAATATTTTGGGGTGTTGATGAGAAATGTGATGGGGTGCTAGAAGTCTTTCTTTCTTCTTGGACAAAGACATCAACAACCAGCATACCGATGGATCATCAAATGATGTGCATGAATTGTAATGGGCGCAGCAGCGATTTACAACAATGGCTCCAGGGATGAGAAACGAAGGTTATGAGGATAGACTGAAGGAGTTGGGACTGTTCTTCTCAGAGAGATGAAGGCTGAGAGGAGATTTGAGAAGAGATTTTCAAAATCGTGAAGCGAGCTGGATAGAGTAAATAGGGAAGAAACTCTTCTGTCTTGTCCAAGAAAAAATGACAAGAGGGATAAATTTAAAGGGATGTGCAAATGAAGCTAGGGTGTTCTGAGAAAGAACGCTTTCACACAGTGAATAATGAGAGTCTGGAATGCATTGCTTGGAAATATGCTGGAGACAGGTTTAATTGAGCCATTCAAGAGGGTATTGGATGATTATTTGAATCGAAATGATGCACAGTCATATGGAGAAAAGATGGGGGATTGGCACGAGGTAATAGAACAGTGCAGGCATGATGGACTAAACTGTCACAGCAGGGAACTGGAGAAGACAAAAAAATGCTCTTACTTAACAATTAGGTTATTTAAGAGCCTGCATGTGAGTATGTTAAAAATTGCACAACACCAGGCGATAGTCCAACAGGTTTTTTTTGGAAGTACTATCTTTCACAGCACTTTATCAGGCAGTTGTGGAGCAGGATCATAAGACACAGAATTCATAGCCAAAGGTCACAGTGTTATGCAACTGAAACGATACATTGAACAACCCTAGAATAATGAACCCGAAAAGATGAAAGACTTAACAGTAATTTAGGTTTGTTCAATATATCATATCAGTTACATGACACTGTGATCTTTTGCTATAAATGCTGTCTTTTGATCTGCTCCACAGCTACCTAATGAAGGAGTAGCGATCCAAAAGTAATACTTCCAAACAAACCTGTAGGACTAGAACCTGGTGTTATGTGATTTTTAACTTTGTCCACCACAGTCCAACACTGGCACCTCCACAGTGTGAGTATGTTGTACATTTAACCAGTAGCATTTGCTTTGTACAGGGTGATCCAACTTTGGATCATCTTCACAGAGGCCAAAGCTAAGATGCCGTATTAAAAAGGATAGACCTGGGTTTGATGGGCTTATGTATAATGTAGGTAAAAACAAGGACTGCAGATGCTGGAAACCAGAGTCTGGATTAGAGTGGTGCTGGAAAAGCACAGCAGGTCAGGCAGTATCCGAGGAGCAGGAAAATCGACATTTCGGGCGAAAGCCCTTCATCAGGAATAGAGGCAGGGTGCCTGCAGAGTGGAGAGATAAATGAGGGGGGTGGGGGTGGGGAGAAAGTGGCATAGAGTACAATAGGTGAATGGGAGTGGGGATGGAGGTGATAGGTCAGCGAGGAGGGTGGGGGAAGGTAGCAAAGAGTACAATGGGTGAATGGGGGTGGGGATGGAGGTGATAGGTCAGAGAGGAGGGTGGAGTGGATAGGTGGAAAGGAAGATAGGTAGGTAGGACAGGTCATGAGGGTGGTGCTGAGCTGGAAGGTTGGATCTGGGGTGAGGTGGGGGAAGGGGAAATGAGGAAACTGGTGAAATCCACATTGATACCATAGGGTTGAAGTGTTCTGAGGCGGAAGATGAGGCGTTCTTCTTCCAGGCATCGGGTGGTGAGGGAGCGGCGATGGAGGAGGCCCAGGACCTGCATGTCCTCGGCAGAGTGGGAGGGGGAGTTAAAATGTTGGGCCACAGGGCGGTGGGGTTGATTGGTACGGGTGTTCCGGAGATGTTTCCTAAAGTGCTCTGCTAGGAGGCGTCTAGTATCCCCAACGTAGTGGAGACTGCCTCGGGAGCAACGGATACAATAAATGATATTAGTGGATGTGCAGGTAAAACTCTGATGGATGTGGAAGGCTCCTTTGGGGCCTTGGATGGAGGTGAGGGAGGAGGTGTGGGCACAGGTTTTACAGTTCCTGCGGTGGTAGGGGAGGGTGCCAGGAAGGGAGGGTGGGTTGTTGGGGGGCGTGGACCTGACCAGGTAGTCACGGAGGGAACGGTCTTTGTAGAAAGCGGAAATGGATGGGGAGGGAAATATATCCCGGGTAGTGAGGTCCGTTTGGAGGTGGCGGAAATGTCATCAGATGATGTGGTTTATGCGAAGGTTGGTAGGGTGGAAGGTGAGCACCAAGGGGGTTCTGTCCTTGTTACGGTTGGAGGGGTAGGGTTTGAGGGCAGAGGGGTGGAATGTGGACAAGATGCATTGGAGGGTATCTTTAACCACTTGGGAAGGGAAATTGCAGATCTGAAGAAGGAGGCCATCTGGTGTGTTCTCTGCTGGAACTGGTCCTCCTGGGAGCAGATATGTTGGAGGCAGAGGAATTGGGAATACGGGATAGCATTTTTGCAAGAGGTACGGTGGGAGTCGGTGGGTTCGTAAAAAATGTTGGTGTCAAGTCGGTCATCATTAATGGAGGTGGAGTGGTCCAGGAAGGGGAGGGTGAATTTAAGGTCGGGGTGGAATGTGTTGGTGAAGTTGATGAATTGCTCAACCTCCTCGCGGGAGCACGAGGTGGCGCCAATGCAGTCATCAATGTAGCGGAGGAAGAAATGGGGAGTGGTGCCAGTGTAACTAGGGAAGATGGACTGTTCTACGTAGCCAACAAAGAGACAGGCATAGCTGGGGCCCATATGGGTGCCCATGGCTACCCCTTTGGCCTAGAGGAAGTGGGAGGATTCAAAGGAGAAATTGTTAAGGGTGAGGACCAGTTCAGCCAAACGAATGAGAGTGTCGGTGGAAGGGTACTGTTGGGGACGTCGGGAGAGAAAGAAATGGAGGGCTTGGAGGCCCTGGTCATAGCGGATGGAGGTGTAGAGGGATTGGATATCAATGGTGAAGATGAGGCGTTGGGGGCCGGGGAAATGGAAGTCTTGGAGGAGGTGGAGGGCGTGGGTGGTGTCTTGAACATATGTGGGGAGTTCCTAGACAAGGGGGGAGATAGGACAGTGTCAAGGAAGGTAGAGATGAGTTTGGTGGGGCAGGAGCATGCTGAGACAATGGGTCGGCCAGGGTGGTCAGGCTTCTGGATCTTGGGAAGGAGGTAGAATCTGGCAGTGCGGGGTTCCCGGACTATGAAGGTGGAAGCTGTGGGTGGGAGATCTCCTGAGGTGATGAGGTTCTGTATGGTCTGGGAGATGTCGGTTGGTGATGGGGGTTGGGTCATGGTCAAGAGGGCGGTAGGAGGTGGTGTCTTCGAGTTGGTGTCTGGTTTCAGCGGTGTAGAGGTCAGTGTGCCAGACTACCACTGCACCCCCTTTATCTGCTGGCTTGATGGTGAGGTTGGGATTGGAGCAGCGGGAGTAGAGGGCTGCATGTTGTGAGGGTGAGAGGTTGGAGTGGGGGAGGGGAGTAGACAGGTTGAGGCGGTTAATGTCCCGGCGGCAGCTGGAAATGAAGAAATAGAGGGCAGGTGATAGGCTAACAAGGACAGACCCCCCTGGTGCTCAGCTTCCACCCTACCAACCTTTGCATAAACCACATCATCTGACAACATTTCTGCCACCTCTCAACGGACACAACCACCAAGGACAAATTTCCCTCCCCACCCCTTTCCGCCTTCCGCAAAGACCCTCCGTGACTACCTGGTCAGGTCCACGTCCCCCAACAACCCACCCCCCCCTTCCTGGCACCCTCTCCTGCCACCACAGGAATTGCAAAACCTGCGCCCACACCTCCTCCCTGACCTCTATCCAAGGCCCCAAAGGAGCCTTCCACATCCATCAGAATTTTACCTGCACATCCACCAATATCATTTATTGTATCCGTTGCTCCCGATTGGCCTCCTCTACATTGGGGAGACTGGACGCCTCCTAGCAGAGCGCTTTAGGGAACATCGAGGACACCCGCACCAATCAACCCCACCGCCCTGTGGCCCAACATTTCAACTTCCCCTCCCACTCTGCTGAGGACATGCAGGTCCTGGGCCTCCTCCACCACCGTTCCCTCACCACCCGACGCCTGGAGGAAGAATGCCTCATCTTCCGCCTCTGAAAACTTTGATCCAGGGCATCAACGTGGATTTCACCAGTTTCCTCATTCCCCCTTCCCCTACCTCACCCCAGCTCCAACCTTCCAGATCAGCACCACCCTCATGACCTGTCCTACCTGCCTATCTTCCTTTCCACCTATCCACTCCACATCACCTTCATCCCCACCCCTATTCACCTAGTGTACTCTCTGCTACCTTCCCCCACCCTCCTCTCTGACCTATCACCTCCATCCCCACCCCCATTCACCTATTGTACTCTATGCCACTTTCTCCCCATCCCCACCCCCTTCTCATTTATCTCTCCGCTCTGCAGGCACCCTGCCTCTATTCCTGATGAAGGGCTTTTGACCTAAATGTCGATTTTCCTGCTCCTCGGATGCTGCCTGACCTGCTGTGCTTTTCCAGCACCACTCTAATCTAGACACTTATGTATAATGTAACTGAGTAATATGAGCAGGACAGCCACAATGTGTCTTATCCACCATGTCCTATGATATTTGTAATATAAAAAGAAGGTCTGTGATAAGGTGAAAGGCAGGAGAGACTGAATTACAAAAGGTTTCATGGTGATAATGGATAAAGGGAGAGGCTGTGACACATGAAAAAAGACAAAACATTAAGGAGGTGTGAATATCAGAATCCTTTCTCGGGAAGGAGCAGAACCTGACCTTCTCTTTGCAGGGCAAGTGACTGAGGTGTCAGTGGGAGAGCACTTTGGGGATTTTGATCATAATTCTTTTAGTTTTAAAATACTTATGGAGAAGGTTAGACCTGATACATAAGTTAATATTCTGAATTGGAGTAAGGCTAATTTTGATGGTATTTGGCCAGAACTTTCAAAAGTTGACTGGGAGAGGTTGTTTGTAGGGAAAGAGATAGCTGGAAAGTGGGAGGCCTTCAAAAATGAGTTAACAAGAGTCCAGAGGTAATACATTCCTGTCAGGGTGAAGGGCAAGGCTAGTAGGTGTAGCGAATGCTGGATGACTAGAGATACTGAGGCTCTGGTAAAGAAAAAGGAGGCATATGGCAGGTATAGACAACTGGGATTGAGTGAACCCCAAGAGGAGTATAAAGGTGGTAGGAGTATACTCTAGAGGGAATTCAGGAGGGCAAAAAAGGGGACATGACTTGCCAAAAAGGCTTTGGCAAATAGGATTAAGGAGAATCCAAAGAGATTCTACAAATACATTAAGGACAAAAGAGTAACTAGGGAGAGAATAGGACCCCGTAAAGATCAATAAAGCCACCTATGTGTGGGACCGCAGGAGGTGGGTGAGATCTAAATGAGTATTTTGCATCCGCATTTAGTGTAGAAAAGGACATGGAAGGTTGAGATCTTGGAGAAATAAATATTGATATTTTGAAAAGTGTCCATATTACAGAGGAGGTGGTACTGGACATCTTAAAATGCATAAAGGTGTATAAGTCCCCAGGACCTGATCAGGTGAAACCCAAAACTTTTTGGGAAGCTAGGGTCACCATTGCTGGGCCCCTTGCTGAGATATCTGTATCATCGACAGCCATGGGTGAGGTCCAGGAGACTGGAAGGTAGCTAATGTGGTGCTGTATGGAAAGGCTGTAAGGAAAAGTCAGGGAACTATAGAGTGGTGAGCCTGACATCAGTGGTGAGTAAGTTCTTGGAGGGGATTCTGAGAGACAGGAGTTACAAGTGCTTGTAAAGGCAAAGACTGATTCAGGTTAGTTAACAGAGATTTGTGTGTGTGAAATCATGTCTTATTAACTTGACTGAGTTTTCTGAAGAGCTGACAAAGAAGATTTAATGAGGGCAAAGAAGTTACATTGTCTATAAATACGTCAGCAACATGTTTGACAAGGTTCCACTTCATGGACTGGTTAGCAATGGAATCAGGGAGATCCAACAATTTGGAGACAACATTGGCTTGAAGGTAGCTGGCAGAGGGTGGTAGTGGAATGTTGTTTTTTTGGACTGGAGGCCTGTGACCAGTGGTGTGACCATGAGGATTGGTGCTGGGTCCATGCTTTTTGTCGTGCATTTAAATGATGTGGCTGTGAATGTAGGAATTACAGTCAATAAGTTTGCAGATGAAACCAAAATTGGTAGTGTAGTGGACAGTGAAGGAAGTTATCTCAGAATACAATGGGACTTTAATCAAATGGGCCAATGGGCTGAGGAGTGGCAAATGGACTTTAGATGAATGTGAGATGTTTTGGTAAGATGAATCAAAAAGGATTTATGAACCGAATGGTAAGGTCCTGGGGTGTGTTGCCGAACAAAGAGATCTTGGAATGCAGGTTCACAGTTCCTTGAAAGCGGAACCTCAGGTTGACAGGGTAGTGAAAAAGGCATTTGGAACTCTTGACTTTATTGGTCAGTGCTTTGAGTGTATGAGTTAGGAGGTCATGTTGCAGCTGTACAGTATATTGGTCAGGCCATTTTTGGAATACTAATCTCCCTGCTATGGGAAATGTGTTGTTGAACATGAAAGCATTCAAAAAAGATTTACAAGGATGTTACCGGGGTTGGAGTTTTTGAGCTTTAGGGAGAGGCCGAAAAGGCTAGGGCTATTTTCCCTGGAGCTTCAGAGGTTGAGGGGTGACCCTATATAGAGGTTTATAAAATCATGAGAGGCATGGATAGGGTGAACAGTCAAGGTCTTTTTCCCAGGGTAGGGGGAGTTCAAAACTAGAGGGCATAGGATTTAGGTGAGACAGGAAAAATTTAAAAGGGACAACCTTTCATGCAGATGGTGGTTTGTGAATGGAACGAGCTGCCAGAGGAAGTAGTGGAGGCGGGTAGAATTACAACATTTAAAAGACCTCTGGAAGGGTACATGAATAGGAAGGATTTAGAGGGATGTGGACCAAATGCTGGCAAATGGGACTAGATTAATTTAGGATATGTGGTAGGCATGGACGAATTGAACTGAAGGGTCCGTTTCCGTGCTGTGCGTCTCTATGACTCTACTGTTGGAAAATAAAGAGAAGGTAATCAGGCAGAGATAAGATGAAAAAGAAATGAACCAGCAAAGAAAATCAAAATAGGGTTGGTGATTCTGATCTAAAATTCCATTACTGAAGGTGACATACTATGCTTTAGGAGTCACAATTACTAAACACGCAAAGAAATGCTGAATCAGTTCAACACAACAGGATTGCACATTTTTCTTTAACCATGCCCTTAACTGATGCCTAGCTATTTCCTAGTTATTTATTTTTCAGTTGGTATTCAGACATTACCACTTAGGTTTTGTATCCACAAGGTTCCTATGGTTTCATAACCCATGTTGCATGACATAATTCATCCTAACTAGTTAAGATCTAAATTTTCAACACAGTAGCTTATCGTTCAGCAGTGTGCTTCCACTTGAGGTGTAGAGAAGATTAGCACATCCAACTGCAAAGTCATTGTCAACAGTAACACAAGTGGATTTTCTATAACTGCTCTGGAAGGTTAGATCGCATGAAATTCAAGAGGAGCTGGCAAAATGGATACACAATTGGCTTGTTAGTAGGAAGCAGAGGGTAACAATGGAATGATGCTTGTCAGACTAGTGGTGTGCCACAGGAGTCAGTGCTAGGTCCATTGCTGTTTGTTGTCTATGTCAGTGATTTGGATGAGAATGTTCAAGGCATGATTAGTAAGTTTGCAGAAGACACTAAACCAGGCGGTATCGTGAACAGTGAGGAAGGTTCTCCGACCTTGATCAGCTGGGGAAGTGGGCTGTGAAATGGCAAATGGAGTTTAATATAGATAAGTGGGAGATCTTGCATTTTGGAAAGTCAAATCAAGATTGCAGTTTCATGGTGAATGGTAGACCCTTAAGGAATGCAGTGGAACAGAGCGATCTTGCAGTTCAAGTGCATGGTTCTTTGAAAGTAGAGTCACAGCTAGACAGGGCAGTGAAGAAGGCTTTTGGCACACTAGCCTTCATCAGTCAGGGTACTGAGTATAGAAGTTGGGAAGTTATGTTGCAGTTGTGCAGGACATTGGTGAGGCTGAACTTGGAGGATTGAGTTCAGTTTTGGTCACCTTATTATGGAAAGGATGTTATTAAACTCAAAAAAGTGCAGAAAAAATTTACAAGAATGTTGCCAGGACTCAACAGTGTGAGTTATAGGGAGAGGCTGGACAAGCTAGGAGCTTTTTCTTCAACTAACTTTAAATGTGCAAGGTCATAGTGGACAACTGCACTAAAAATAGAACATTTGAAAAATAACAAACAATATTAAGAAAGTGGTTTTGGGAGAGGTGCTGCAATATAAATATGATATCATAGTGTCATAGAGATATACAACAGGGAAACAGACCCTTTGGTCCAACATGTCCATGCTGCCCAGATATTCTAACCTAATCTAGTCCCATTTGCCAGCACTTGGCCCATATCCCTCTAAACCTTTTCTATTCATATACCCATCCAGATGCCATTTAAATGTTGTCATTGTATCAGCCTCCACCACTTCTGGCTGTTCATTCCATACACACACCACCATCTGCCTGAAAAAAAATTGCCCCTTAGGTCTCTTTTATATCTTTCTCCCTCACCCTAAACCTATGCCCTCGAGTTCAGGACTCCCCCACCTATTTATCTATTTACCCCATCCTTGCCCCTCAAGATTTTATAAACCTCTATCAGGCCACCCCTCATTCTCCAACGCTCCAGGGAAAACACCCCAATCCATTCAACCTTCCCTATAGGTCAAATCCTCCAACCCTGACAACATCCTCATAAATCTTTCTGAACCCTTTCAAGTTTCACAATGTATTTCCAATAGGAAGGAGACCGGAATCGCATGCAATATTCCAAGAGTGGTCTAACCAACGTCCTGTACAGCCGCAACATGACCTCCCAACTCCTATATTCAATACTGTACTCTGACCGATAAACAAAAGCATACCAAATGCCTTCTTCACTATCCTATCGATCTGTGACTCTACTTTCAAGGAACTATTAACTTGTACTCAAAGATCTCCTTGGTCAGCAATACTCTGTAGGATTTAACTATGAAGTGTGTAAGTCCTGCTCTGATTTGCTTTTCCAAACTGCAGCACCTCACATTTATTTAAATTAAACTCCTTCTGTCACTCCTCAGCCCATTGGCCTATCTGATCGAGATCCTGTTGTAATCCGAGGTAACTTTCTTCGCTGTCCACTACACCTTTAATTTTGGTGTCGTCTGCAAACTTACTAACTATGCCTTTTATGTTCATATCCAAATCATTTATATAAATGATGAAAAGTAGTGGACCCAGCACTGATCCTTGTGGTACGCCACTGGTCACAGTCCTCCAGTCTGAAAAGCAATCCTCCACTACCACCCTCTGTCTTCTACCTTCAGTTCTGTATCCAAATGGCTAGTTCTCCCTGTATTCCATGTGATCTAACCTTGCCAACCAGTCTTCCGTGAGGAACTTTGTCACACGCCTTACTGAAGTCCATATACATGACGTCCACTGCTCTTCCCTCATCAATGCTCTTCGTTACTTCTTCAAAAAACTCAATCAAGTTTGTAAAAACATGACCTCCCACTCACAAAACCATGCTGACTATCCCTAATCAGTCCTTGCCTTTATAAATACACGTAAATCCTGTCCCTCAGGATTCCCTTCAATAACTTCCCTACCACTGATGTCAGGCTCACTGGTCTATCATTCCCTGGCTTTTCCATACCACCTTTCTTAAACAGTGGCACCATGTTAGCCAACCTTGGCACCTCACCAGTGACTCTCGATGATACACATATCTCAACAAGGAGCCTGGCAATCACTTCCCTAGCTTCCCACATATTTCTAGGGTACACCAGATCAGGTCCTGGGGACTTATCCACTTATATGCCATTATCCAAGATGTCACCATCTATTTCCCCACATTCTATATCTTCCATGTCCTTCTCCACACTAAACACTGATGCAGAATACTCGTTAAGTATCTCCCCATCTCCTGCAGCTCCACACATAGGTTGCCTTGCTGCTCTTTTAGGAGCCCTGTTCTCTCCCTCGTTACCCTTTTGCTCTTAATGTATTTACAAAAACCCTTTGGGTTCCCTTTAACCCTATTTGCCAAAGCTATTTCATGTTTCCTTTTTGTCCTCCTGATTTCCCTCTTAAGTATACTCCTATTGCCTTTATAGTCTAAGGATTCACTCAATCTCTCCTATCTCTACTTGTTATATGCTTCCTTCTTTTTCTTAACCGAAACCTCAAATTCTCTTATCAACACAATAAATACAGCACACAATCAAGCTCTTCAGCCCATCAAGCCTGCACTGATTCCGAATCCTTATTTAGACCTGCTAATTATTGCCCATGCACAATTACTTTCCCTCTGTTTGCAGCACGCACATGCGGCTATCAAGATACACCTTAAACATTGCTAACGTGTATGTTTCCACCACCTCCATTGGCAGCACATTCCAGGTGCCCATGAAATGTGAGAAACATTTTCCCCACACTTCTGCCTTAAACGTTCCCCCTTTCATCTTGAACCTGACCTTTCCACCTTGGGAAAAAGCCTCTGACTATCCACCCTATCTATGCCTCTCATAATTTTGTAGAATTCTATCAGTTTGTCCCTCAGCCTCCATCTCTCCAGTGAAAACAATCCAAGGTTATCCAACCTCTCCTGATAACAAAAACCGTACACATTAGGCAACATCCTGGGAAACATTCTCTGCATCTGCTCTAAAGCATCCACGAACCTTCTGTTAATGTGGTGACCAGAATGGTACATAATATTCCAAATGTGGCCGAACTAAAATTTTGTAAAGGTAACATAACTTGTCAACTTTTATATTCAATGCCCCGCCGATGAAGTGTGCTGTATGTCTGTGACCACCTTGTCCACCTGTGTTGCCACTCTCATGGATCTATGGACCTGTACACCAGATCCTTCTGTACACCAACGCTCCTAACAGTTCTACCATTTATTGTATAATTATCATCCAAATTTGACCTTCCAAAATGCATTTGTCTGGATTAAACTCCACTTGCCATTTCTCTGTCAAAATCTGCAAACTATCAATATTCCGCAGGTATCCTTTGACAATCCTCCTCAGTATCTGCAATCCGCCACCTTTAGTGTTATCTGCAAAATTACTAATCAGACTAGTTACATCTTCCTCCAGATCATTTATATGTATTACAAGCAACAAAGGTCCCAGCAATGATTCCTGAAGAACACCACTAATCACTGATCTCCATTCTGTATAGCATTCTTCCACCGCTAGTCTCTGTCCTCTATGACCAAACCAGTCTCGTATCCATCTCGCCAGCTCACCTGGAATCCCATGAAAAGCTACCTTATGTACCAGCCTGGCATGAAGTACCTTATCAAATGCTTTATTTAAGTCCATGTAGACAATATCCGGCACTTTTTCCTCATCAATAATTCTTGTCACTTCCTTAAAAAACTCAATCAAGTTGGGTGAGACATGACCTTTCCCACACAAACCCATGCTGCCTATCACTACCAAGTCCATTTGCTTGCCAGTGTGAAAAAATCGTGACTCTCAGTATCTTCTTCAGCAGATTCCCCACCACTGATGTTAGGCTCACCACCCTATAATTACCTGGATTATTTCTGTTGCCCTTCTTAAACAAAGGAACAACATTGGCCATTCATCAGTCCCCTAGAACCTCATCGGAGGCCAAAGATGAAGTAAAGTTATCTGTTAAGGCCCTTGCCTCTCACACTATCCTGGGATAGATCCCGTCTGGCCCTGGGGACTTGTCTACCTTAATGTATTTCAAGACACCCAACACTTCCTCCTTCATTATGTTTACCAACCCACGAGTATTCACACAGCTTTCCTTAACCTTAGCATCCCTCTCTTTGGTGAATACTGATACAAAGTACTCATTAAGGATCTCACCCATAACTTCCCTTCTTTAGCCTACGCTTTCCCTAGCTACCCTCTTGCTCCTAATTTCTGTATAAAATGCCTTAGGATTCTTCTTCACTGTGCTGGCCAAGGACACTTCATAGCCCCGTTTAGTCTTCCTGACTCCCTGTTTGACTCCTTCCTACTTTCTCTACATTCTTAAAGAGTATTGTTGCATTTTTTGAAAGCCAGTTGTCGACAAACTAATTCTTACCTGAAGGTTTGTGAAAGGATTGCCTGTGATCTCCTTGATTCGATTGAATTGTATGTACAGCTCAGTCAGGTTGCTGCAGTACGAGAAGTAATGTATGGACAAATGAGAGAACTGATTGTGTTCAAGCCCCAGCATTTGCAGGAACGGAAGAACTTTGCATAGGTTTTCTTCGATTTTAGTGATGACATTATAGCCAGCGTCCAAAACTTGAAGCTGATTGTACTGAGACAGTGTAGAAGCTGACAAGTGCTTCAGCTGGTTATGGGAGAGATTTAGCACTGTGATGTTGACTGGAAGGTCTGAAGGGATGCTGGAGAGCTTTAAGTGTCTACAGTCCGCAACCAGACCCTGTATTTTACATCGAGTTCCAGAGGCTGTAGCACCGTTATATAATATTGCAAGTTTCAAGTACAAGATGATAGTCTGGAAATACATTTTCATTCTTCAAATGTGGAATCAAACTTTTATTCTACATACAAAAAAAAGAAAAGACACATATATTAACACTACAGTCTCTTACTTCAAATTGTGTTTAAATTGTGCCTGTGGCACTTAATAAAGATTGATTACTATTGCACAAACTTTTAGGAAAGAAAATATCACAGACCAAAATAAAACTTCATAAATAATGACACCACACATTTATAATAGTGGATTCAAATGAGAAAATGTACTGCCTTATTTTGTCCTGTTAAAGCTTCACTTAAGTGGTTCACATTTCAGAAGTAAAACAACAAAGTAATTAATGCCCTGATAACCAAATTATCCTGATACGCAAATCCCCACTCTGCTTTCTGTTAGACGAAGTTTCTATTAATGCTAACACTTTGCCTCTAATACCATGGGCCCTTATCTTATTTGGCAACCTCCTGTGCGGCACCTTGTTAAAGGCTTTCTTGAAATCCAGACAGATAACATCGATTGGCTGTCGTTGGTCTAACCTGCTTGTTACTTCCTCAAAGAATTCTAGCAGATCTGTCAGGCATGACCTCCCCTTAATGAAACCATGCTGAATTTGCCCTATTTACCATACACTTCCAAATATTCAGAAATCTCAACCTGCACAATGGATTCTGGGGTCTTACCCATGACTGAGGTTAGGCTAATTGGTCTGGAATTTTCCATTTTTTTGCCTTACTCCCTTTTTAAACAGAGTGTCACGTTAGCCATTTCCCAGTCCACTGGGACCCTCCCCGACTGTAGCATTTCCTGAAAGATCACCAGTAATGCATCCACTATCTTTTCACTATCTCTCTTAGAACTCTGGGTGTAGTTCATCTGGTGCGGTGATTTATCCACTTTCAGGCTATTCAGTTTCTAGCACCTTCTCCTTGGTGATCGCCACCATACTCAGCTCTGCTCCCTCACGCTCTTGAGTTTTTGGGATAATACTTATGCCTTCCACAAGTGAAGACTGATACAAAGTATTTATTCAGTTCCTCAGTCATTTCCTTGTTCCCCACTACTATTTTTCCAACATCATTTTCCAGAGGTCCAATGTCCACTTTTGCCCCTCTGTTGCCCTTTATATATCTAAAGAAACTCTTACAAGCCTTCCTTTATATTGCTGGCTGGCTCATATTTAATCTTCTCCCTCCTTATTTCTTTTTTGTTACCATCTGTTGGTCTTTGTAAACTTCCCAATCCTCAGGTTCCCACTCCCCAACGCCACATCATTAGATTAGATTAGATTGTTTACAGTGTGGAAACAGGCTCTTCAGCCCAACAAGTCCACACCGACCCTCCAAAGAGCAACCTACCCAGACCCGTTCCCCTACATTTACCCCTTCACCTAACACTATGGGCAATTTAACATGGCCAATTCACCTAACCTGCACATCTTTGGACTGTGGGAGGAAACTGGAGCACCCAGAGGAAAACACACACAAACATGGGGAGAATGTGCAAACTCCACACAGACAGTTTCCTGAGGCAGGAATTGAACCTGGGTCTCTGGCGCTGTGAGGCACTGTGCCACCGTGCCGCCCATTATACGCTTTCTCTTTTATGCTATCCGTGGCTTCCCTAGTCCTGTACCATGCTTTGTTTTCCTCAGGATGAATTTTTGTTGTGTCTCTTGAATTACTCCCAGAAACACCTGCCATTGCTGTTTCACTGTCTTTCCTGCTAGGCGACCCTCCCAGTCAATTCTACCCAACTCCTCCCTCATGTCTCTGTAGTTGCCCTTATTCAGCTATAGTACCGTTACCTTTGATTCTATCTTCTCCCTCTCAAATTACAGAGTAAATTCAATCATTTTATGATCACTGCCTCCTAAGGGTCCCTTTACCTCAAGCTCCTTTATCTCGTCTGCTTCATTGCACAATACTAAATCCCGTATTGCTTGTCCCTAGTGGGCTCCACAAATCCCTTTGCTTGTGAACCACTACCAAGCTGATTTTCCCAGTTCACCTGCATTTTGAAATCCCCCATGATCACTGTAACTTTGCCTTTCCTACACATCTTTACTATTCCCTGGTATATCTTGCCCCCAGATCCTGTCTACTGTTTGGAGGCCTGTATATGACTCCTACTACTGGTTTTTTCATCTTTGCAGTTCCTCAATTCTACCCACACAGATTCTACACCACTGACCCTATTAATTTCTTAGTATTGATTTAATTTCATTTCTTACTATTAGGTCAACCTCACCCCCCTGCCCATCTTTTCGATACGTTGCATATCCTTGAATATTCTGCTCCCAATCCTGATCCCCTTACAGCCAACATCTCAGTGATGCCCACCACATCTGCATCACAAGCATTCAGATATAACACCTTCAGTCCTTTATCAGCCATCCCTCTTCTGCTTCTGAAATCTTCTGAATAAAAGGTCAAAGGATCACTGAAACTGGCTGCAGCTTCATATAATCAAACTAGAAAAAAGAAGCCAGTGACAACAAGGCTAAACAAGATAACAACACGTTATAAAGACACTATGCTAGGTTCTGCACTAAAAATTAAAAACGAGTTGATTCTCTTTGGCATGTGGAAATCCCTGAGTGGGGCTACGACTTAACTCCTTTACCCAACCTGCACTAGATATTAATTTCTTAACTGAGTTCTTAGCAGACATTAATCTTTCACCCACTCCCATTTATATATCTTCAAGGCAGATGTCTGAGAGGTTTAAATTAATTCCATTGTGCAACATTTTCCCATTCTGTTATTTTAACATGCTCTTTCAAAATTATTTACTGTGTCTTCTTCAGTTGGTGGTCACTCACTCCAGGCATGTATCTGATCATTAATGTATAGTGAATAGAAGTGGTCCCAGAACAGAACCCTCTTCCAACAACTCTAAAATAACCTTAATTCCCTCTCTTTGATGGAATCCTGGCCTGCTTAACCACGAGATGAACTGTTGCATGTAAGTTCTCAGAATACGACAGGTCGGTTGAAATACCCAATGTCAAGCATCAGGAAGCACGTTTGCATGTATTTGCATCTCATGAATGCTCATTAGAAAGCCAGTGTACCAGAATTAAGTTCCTCTTCCCGAGTAAGTTCTCCTCAACAGGGTAATGCATGCTTCAGGTTCGTGTCTCCTTATCAGGCAAGGTACTCAGTCACCTTTTTCAACTTTAGAGTGAGCAGCCACTACTCTGTCTCCTTTGCGGAGCATTTGTCTATATCAGGTGATGATTGAACCCATGCGGTAGTTGTCTAAGTTACATGGGACACAGACGCTGACCATGGGAGAGACAGGCTGGAGTGCAACGGATCAAGGAGATTGACAAAGGGTAAAAGTCTATCTGGAAAAGGGAAGCAGAGAAAGTGGAAGTTTGATTATAGAACAAAGAACTAAGAAAATTTACAGCCCAGGAACAGCCCCTTCGGCCCTCCAAGCCTGAGCCAATCCAAATGTACTGTCTAAACCTGTCGGTCAATTCCTAAGCATTTGTATCCCTATGAAGGGTGAAAGAGCCAGAATGGTTTTTAAAATATATTCATTCACTGGCATTACTGGCTGCACCAGCATTTATTGCCCATTTCTAGTTGCCCTTGAGAAGGAGGTAGTAAGCTGCCTTCTTGAACCATTGTAGCTCTTGTACAGTAGCTAAACCCACAATGCCCTTAGGGAGGGAGTTCTACTGCTAGTGAAGGAACAGCCATGCATTTCCAATTCATGATGGTGAGGGGCTTGGAGGGAAACTTGTCGGGACTATTGTTCCCATGTATCCGCTGCCCCTGTCCTTCGAGGTGAAGTGGTCCTGTGTTTGGACAGTGCTGTCTAAGGATCTTTGGTAAATTTCTGCAGTGCATCTTGTAGATTGTAGACACTGCTGCTATTGAGTATTGGTGGTGGAGGGAGTAGATATTTTTGAATTTGATGCCAATCAGGCAAGGTGCTTTGGATGGTGTCAAGCTTTGTGAGTGTTGATGTAGCTGCACCCAGGCACACAAGTGGTGAGTATTCCATCACATTCCTGACTTGTGCCGTATGGATGTTGTATAGGCTTTGAGGAGTCAGGTGAGTCACTCGCTGCAGTATTCCTAGCCTCTGACCTGCTGTTGTAGCCATGTACTTATAAGGTCATTCCAGTTAGGTTTCTGGTGGATAGTAACCCCAAAGATGTTGATAATTGGGGATTCAGTGATGGCAATACCATTGAATGTCAAATGGGCAGTGATTAGGTTGTCTTTTATTGGAAATGAAACGGTGTTGCTGGAAAAGCGCAGCAGGTCAGGCAGTATCCAAGGAGCAGGAGAATCAACGTTTCGGGCATGAGCCTTTCTTCAGGAATGCCCTTAGGAATGCCCATTCCTAAAGAAGGGCTCATGCCCGAAACGTCGATTCTCCTGCTCCTTGGATGCTGCCTGACCTGCTGCGCTTTTCCAGTAACAAATTTTCAGCTCTAATCTCCAGCATCTGCAGTCCTCACTTTCTCCTCGGAGATTTTATTGGAGATGGTCATAACTTGGCATTTGTGTGGTAAGTGCTACTTTAGCTGCGGGTGCCTACTGCAAAAGCCTGAGTGATGCTGCTGGCTTTCAGTGAATGAAGGCCTTGCTTTAAAGATGACATTTAACTATACCACCATGATTTTCAATCACATAAGCAAAGGTGTCAACTTCCTGCTAACTCCCATTGCACAAACCAAGGAGCTACTTACAAATGTATACATAATAAGCTGGAAATATATAATCATGCGGAAAAAAGTTTTTTGACTGGATGTTCACTTCCATGCCCAATGCCAAATTTAACTTGCACAACAGGAGATTCCGCCCTCTGATTCCTTTCTCCTTTCCTTTTGCTTTAATTCCAATTTCACACCTTTCCCCTAATTTAACCCCTTACCTAGCCAAGACGAGTTAATTTGTCTTCACCCAATTTGTCTTTTTCAGAGTGCGACGAGTAAACTCGTTCAAAACATATAATTTCAAAAACAGCCACAGACGAGTTTATATGTCAATTCTCGGCATTTTTGGGGCCTTCTCAACTAGAAATGAGTATATTCGGTGACTCATACGTCTGGTAGCTATGTCTCTTCCGCCTCAGGCATTGCAAGAAGTGTCGACGCACCACTTTTGGGCACACACTGTCATTCGGGTTTTTCTGTGTTTTCTTTACAAATTACGCCCAGATGTCGAGCTCAGAAGATGACAATGAGTATGAACCTTCTATTAGAAGCTTGGATACATCAGATGAGAGTGCAAGCATTAAAAATACTATTAAAAAAAGCAATTAAAAAATTTGTCTGAAAATGAAAAGTTTTCTCCAAAAAAAGTCGTCGGGGAAAGGGTTAATGCCAACTAGTCTGTTCTGGTAATTTACTGTTGTTAATGTTTTCTGGAGGTTCATGTACATGTGTCCCTGTCTAACACACCTACCATCTCAATACAGTACTTGGTCATGACTGTTTCACAACCTTCCTTTCTGAAATCGGTTCAAATCAGCATGCAGGAGAAGATGAGGGTACAGATGTTGGAGATCAGCACCACACTTTTCGACTCAAATTGGCATGTGTTTGGGTTGATATTTATCCTCAAAAAACCCCAAGACTAATCACCTCAGCTGTCAGATCATTACTGTTTGCAGGACCTTTCTCTGTGAAAGTTAACTGTTCATGGTGATATATAAATGCAACAGCTGCCTACAGAACAACATTGACTATACTTCAAAAGTATTTTAATGTTGGTGGTGTTTTGGGACAATCTGAAAACATGAAAGGTACTGTAAAAAAGGCCAGGTCTTTCTCTCAACCTCAGATTGAATTTTAAAGACATTTATAGCAATGTAACATTAAATCACTTTGTTTTAGCACTCCTGTTATACCTGTAAATGTTTTGTAATGCTTTGTATCTCAACTGGACATGTACATATACAAGGGTAAAAAATGAGGTCTGCAGATGCTGGAGATCACAGTTGAAAATGTGTTGCTGGTTAAAGCACAGCAGGTCAGGCAGCATCCAAGGAATAGGAAATTCGACGTTTCGGGCATAAGCCCTTCATCAAGAATGAGGAGAGGGTGCCAGGCAGGTTAAGATAAAAGGTAGGGAGGAGGGACTTGGGGGAGGGGCGATGGAGATGTGATAGGTGGAAGGAGGTCAAGGTGAGGGTGATAGGCCGGAGTGGGGTGGGGGCGGAGAGGTTAGGAAGAAGATTGCAGGTTAGGAGGGCGGTGCTGAGTTGAGGGAACTGACTGAGACAAGGTGGGGGGAGGGGAAATGAATATACAAACCTCCTATCATTCACAAAGGACCATATTGGCTTTTACAATTCTATAAAGTAGAAATGTGAGTCAGCTACTTGCAAATGAAAGAATAAGTTAAAACGCAGTTGTACAGGAAAACAGTGCTCATGAGTGTAGAAACGATTAATGAGAATGCTTCAAGGGATGAGGAGATTCAGTTACGAAAGTAGATGGAAGAAGTTCGTTAGAAGTTCATTGAGGTCCAGGGCACAGAAAAAGGCTCTTTGGACCATCAAATCTGCACCGGTCAAATCAAGGACCTGATCTCCCAATCCCAGTTTCCAGCTAGGAGCAGCATGAGAGGAGATCTGAAAAAAAGTATTCAAAATCACACGGGGCCTGGACATAACAGACAGGGAGAAACTGGTACCACTTGCAACATGGGCAAGAACGAGAGGCCACAGATTTAAAATAATTGGTAAAGCATAATGAGGGTAAAAAGTGAGGTCTGCAGATGCTGGAGATCAGAGCTGAAAATGTGTTTTAGGTTAAAGCGCAGCAGGTCAGGCAGCATCCAAGTAGCAGGAGATTCAACATTTCGGGCAAAAGCCCTTTGCCCGAAACGTCGAATTTCCTGTTCCTTGGATGCTGCCTGACCTGCTGTGCTTTAACCAGCAACACATTTTCAGCGCAAAGCATAATGAGGGAAAGCTATTACAGGGTCAAGACCCAAATGCACTGCTGGAGAGGACAGCAGGGACAACTTCAACGGAGATATCCAAGGCAGAACTGAACTGTCACCTGAAAAGGAAGAATGTGCAGGGTTAGGGAAAAGAGGTAAGGGAATGGCACTAAATGGATTGTTGACTGGGTAAGGGAATCAAGGGTTACAACAGCGTAAGAAAGAGGAGCAAGAGTGAGCCTGCCCTGGCTGATCTTTTTGTGGATTTAGCTCCCCTTACATGCCTGCTCACCATAAACCTTAGTTTCATTACTGTTTAAAAATCTGTCTGGATGTTTTTAAGGCAAATACAATCAGGTAGCCTCAACTACTTCAACGGACAGGGAAGTCCACAGATTCACAACCCTTTGGATGATGAAGTTCCTCTTCCAGTCAGTCCTGAAATCTGCTCCCCCTCATTTTGTGGCAAAAGTGAGGACTGTAGTTGCTGCAGATTAGAGTCCAGAGTGTGGTGCTGGAAAAGCACAGCAGGTCAGGCAGCATCCCAGGATGCTCCCCTGTATTCTGGGGCCCTGCTCCCTAGTTCTAGTTTCACCTGCCAGTGGAAGCAATCTCCTTGCTTCTATCTTACCTATTCCTTTCAATAACTTTAAATGTGCTTGTAAAATCTACCCCCCTCCCCCGCCATTCTTCTAAATTCCAATGAGTATAGTTCTGGAGAAAAGGCAGAAAAGTAGCCAATGGATTATCAGACTTGCCATGGTCTGACTGAATGGCCAAACAGATGGGCCCTTCAGTACTGGTGCAACTTGAGCTGCAATTCTGTCAACGCAGATATACAGGTACATATATCTACATGTAACACAGATGGACATTTTAAAGTCAAATCTAAGCTTATACCGCAAACAAAAGGGTCGGCATGGTTGCAATGATACATTGAAACTGCCACGAAAGCGCCAGTGAATTCATCCAGGGTTAAGCGTGACCTGGAGCTGCTACTCACCGCTGCAGCTTCATCTCCGTTTCCCGCTCACCCTGCCATCAGGTCAGGCTTCACCCTCAATACTTTAATCCTCACCTTTAGGTTACTGGTCTCTCATTGCCCCGTGTCCGGACATTATGCAACCGCGTCAGTGCCTACAAGTCAAGGTGAATATTTGGTGCAGGCGTTGAGGGGAAGTTGGCTGATACCGGTTCTGCATTCGGAGTCTCGTTCCCTGTGTGATGGCAGTTTGTGGTCGCAGCTAATTTTAGGCACCTGGATCCTGGACAACTTCCCTTCTGTTCACTTTCACTTTCGAAGAGGCGGGGATTGTGGGACGGAGGAATTCTTTGGCTCTTGGGGAAACTCCCGCTGAGGCTCCACCGGCCAAATGCTGAGAGAATTGTGAAGCAATTCGAGGCAGGAGGGACACCCCGGAAATGTCTCAGCTCTAGCACTGCGAAACAATGATCCTTCATGTTCTGAAGAAGGACCCCAAAACGTTAATTCTGCTTTCTTTCCAGATACTGCCAGACCTGCTGAGTTTCTCCAGCAATGTTTATTTTTAACTCTTTCTCATTGGAGTGAGGAATAAGAGATTACAGGTTGGAGTTGAGCCAGGTCCAAGGGGACAGTTACAAATGCCACATTTGCTTGGATGTCAACTCATACCCCTAATTATTAAAATCTTGATGTCAAATTTCTGTCACTGGAACAGAAGAGGGGCAAAGAGATCTGAAAGCTTGTAACTGGGAGTGGGGTTAGTAAGTTAATTACAATTAGCACTAGTTAGTGTCTCTGTAACTGAAGGGTATCAATTAAAGCCACTGTCCAGGCTGGCTTGGTAAAAACAAATGGTGTGTGATTACCGCAGGCAAAGTTAATAATTGTTATCCACCCTAATCACTCCTGAGAAGGTGGCACCACCTTCTGATATGAATCCTCTACTAGAAACAAGGAGAGCAGCAGAATCTGTAAACAAAAACTTTTTTTTAAACAATTGCTTGGTAGTTAAGAAGTTGAATATTTCTGATAGAGAGACATATTGATGAAGCTTTTCATCTTGCATAAATCAGGGCAAATGTCCGAATGCCAAATTTCAGATGATCAACATAATTTTCATGGAATCCCTATGGTGTGAAAACAGGCAATTTGGCCCAATAAGACCACACTGACTCACTGAAGAGCATCACACCCAGACTCAGCCCCCTACCCTATCCCTGCATTTCCTATGGCTAAACCAACTTGCCTGCACACTATAGACAATTTAGCATGGCCAATTCAACTAATCTGCAAATCTTTGGACTGAGAGAGGAAAGTGGAGCACCCAGAAGGGACCAATGCAGATACAGGGAGAATGTGCAAACTCCACACAGACAGTTGCGTGAGGCTGGAATTGAATCCAGGTCCCTGTTAGGCAGCAGTGCTAACCATGGCACCCCACAGTATTTATACCACAGGAGAAAAATGTGCTGATTAGTTTCCATCATTCTGGTTGGCTGAGGTGTTGCTATGGAGAAAGTATGGCTCCTGAGCTTCCGGGAGCTTCAGTAAATGATTCTTTTTATTTGAAGCCCATGTTTATCTCTGAAAGTAAGTGCAAATGAGTCACATTACAAGGTCAGCTGATTGTCTACATTGATTGCTGGTGCAGCCAATAGTTTGACAATATTCAAAAGTGTTTAAAACAAATTTGAAGAACAAAGAAAAATAAAATAGTTTTATGTAGTACTTTTCATGAACCGTAGAAATCCCAGAATAAAGTGTTTTTGACATGTGACCACCGTTCCAATGTGGAAACGCTGCAGTCGGGTTGCATAGTCACCACAAGCTCCCACAAAAAGAAACTTAATCATACGAAGATTGTCTGTTTTCGTTGATATTGACTGAGGGATAAATAGTCACCAGACTATCAGGAACCAAACCCTTGAACTTCGTTGAAATATGGTGGAAATAAATTTCTTTGGAATATTTTGCATTCACTGAAACAGGCAGAACCATCTCAGTTTAGAATTGCAGCCAAGAGACAGCTCGCACATCCTTTTTACACAGGAGTGTCACTTTTGATTTTTCTGCTCAAATTCTGATAAGAATTTCTCGGAGGCTAGGAACACTGCAGCAAGTAACTCACCTCCTGACTCCTCAAAACCTGTCCACCATCTACAAGACACAAGTCAGGAATGTGATGGAATACTCCCCACTTGCCTGGATGAGTGCAGCCCCAACAACACTCAAGAAGCTTGACACCATCCAGGACAAAGCAGCCGCTTGATTGTCACTACATCCCTAAGCATCCACTCCCTCCAACACAAGCTCAGTAGCAACAGTGTGCACTATCTACAAGATGCACTGTAGAGATTTACCGACGATCTTTCCAGACCCACGACCACTTCCATCTAGAAGGACAAGGGCAGCAGATATATGGGAACACCATGACCTTCAAGCTCCCCTCCAAGCCTCTCACCATCCCAACTCAGAACCATCTGGTCATTCCTTCACCATTGCTGGATCAAAATCCTGGAATTCCCTCTCTAATATCATTGTGGGTCAACTCACAGCAGGTGGACTGCAGCAGTTCATGAAGACAGTTCATCACCTTCTCAAGGGCAACTAGAGATGGGCAATAAATGCTGGCCAACCAGTGATGTCCACATCCCACAAAATGAATAAATTTTAAAAATCTGAAAAGGGATCTAATCTAACCTCAAAGAACCTATGACTCCGCAATAAGCATGCTATCAATTGAACCATATCAGACAGTTCAAAGGTTATAGGGGAATAGGACTAAGTGAATAGTTTTTTTTACAGGAATGGTTAAGTAGCTAATGTGTTGAAGTAAACCTCTATGATTTGCTGAATCAGTGATCCTACTTCTGTTGGGAGGGAATCACATTTTCAGAATTCTTTTAATCTTGTTTGAGATATTTTACTTTTATCAGAGAATACTATACTTGATTCAAGATCACAGGAATTGGTATTCTGTCTGTGATTTAACATCTGCATTCTCGGATGGCAGAGCCTTGCAAACCTATAATGGCAAAGGAAAGACAGAATGAAAGGCACATCTACAGTTCATAACAAAATTTGCGAATGCTGAAAGGATTTCAGAACCAATGAAATACTTTTGCATTGTGTGAAACTGAACAGTCAATTTGGTTCCAGCAAACTCCCACAAGCAGAAATCTGACAAATGAATAGATAATATGTTAAACTGATGTCAGTTGAGTGATAAATCGTGACCCATGCTTGGGGGAAACACCCCATTCTTCCAAACTTTGCTGTGGGATCTCTTACATGGACTTGAGAGGGTACACAGACCATTGGTTTCACATCTTTGGAATGAAGGCCTCCAACAGTATAGCACTCTGACAGCTTGAGTATTTCAGCATTGCTAAATAAAACATGGCCCCAGTTATCAGGAATGTAGCAGGTCAGACAGAACCTGGTGTCAAGGTTGGTTAAACCTGAAACACTACATTGGTGTTTCCCACCCTCCCATCTCCTCTGACCAAACAAAAAGGCATGTGGAGGTGCCGGTGTTGGACTGGGGTGGACAAAGTTAAAAATCACACAACTTCATCAGTGCTCTGAAAGCTAGTGTTTCCAAATAAACCTGTTGTACTATAGCCTGGTCAAAACAAAAGGCTGTGTGAAGAGAAAGACTGGCAATGTAAAGGTCTACAAGGGAGCAGCCATTAAGGGAGTGGGCCAGTGTTAGAGTGGAAGAGCTGAGTCCTTTGCTGGAGAGGTTTTGGCATGAGGAGGCTGAGCAGAGGTACAGGTAAAAGCATAAGGGCTCTTTAACTCTGCTTTCTTTCTGTCACAGCAGAAGGCAGCAGTGGCATGCTCCTCTTGCAGAATGTGGGCTATCAGGGAAACTTCCAGTGTCCCTGGTAGCTACACCTATGCGAAATGCACCCACCTGCAGCTCCTGACAGACCATGTTAGGGATCATGTGGGGTGCAGAGAACATCTTTGATCAGAGCTGTAGTGAAGTGGTCACTCCTAAGGTGCAGGCTGCAAGTAACTGGGTGACCACCAGAAAAGATAAGGAGGGAGTGCAGTCAATGCAGAGTTCCCCTATGGCCATTCCACTCAATAACAGGTATACTGTTGGCAGGGGATGACCTTTCAGGGGTTAGCAGCAGCAGTCACGTCAGTGACCAGCTCTGAGACTCAGAGGTGAAGGGTGCAGTCAGACAGAGCGACACTGATAGGAGACTCAATTGTGAAGGGGAAAGACAGGAGATTCTGTGGCCATAGGAAAAAACACCAGGATGGTGTGCTGTCTCCCAGATGCCAGGGTCAAGGATGTCTTTGAGTAGTTGCAGAAAATTCTGAAGAGAGAAGGTGAATAGCCAGAAGTCATTGTGCACATCAATACAAATGGCATAGGTAGACAAAAGGATGGAGTCCTGTGAAATGAGTATAAGGTCCTAGGTAAGAAGTTAAAAAGCAGGACCTCGAGGGTCGTGATCTCTGGATTACTCTTAGCGCCACACGCCGGTGAGGATAGAAATAGAAATGCATGGCTGAAGAGCTGGTGTAGGGGGTAGAGTTTTCAGTTCTTGGGTCATTGGGTTCGCTTCTGGACTAGAGGTGACCTGTACAAGAGGGACGAGTTGCATTTGAACTGGAGGGGAACCAATATCCTTGCGGGGAGATTTGTTAGTGTTACATGGGAGGGTTTAAATTAGTTTGGCGGGTTTGGGGGTGGTGGGGGGGTTGGTGAGACTATGAATAAGAGAGAGACCATTGAGAATTCAGGAGAAAATACATTAGCCATCGAGAGCAAGTTCACTATTCAGGAGAGCCAGGCGCACAGTAAAGTGAGGGAAAAGACTTCTGGTTTAAAGTGCATTTATTTCAATGCATGGGACCTGACTGGTAAGGCAGGAGAGCTCAGAGCATGGATTGGCTCTGGAGATTGTGATATTATAGCAATGCTAGAAACATGGCTGAGAGAAGGGCAGGACTGGCAGCTCAGTGTTCCTGGATGCAGTAGCTACAGATGTGAAGACGTATAAGTAAGCGAGAAGAAAGAAGTTGCCCTTTTGATAAGGGAGGACATAACAACAGTGTTTGGAGAGAATATTCTTAAGGAGTCATCCAATGAGGCTATATGGTTAGAACTTAGAAACAAGGATGGGATAGTCACTGTCTTATAGATCCCCAAATAGCCAGCAGGCATGAGGGAAGCAGATGTGTCGAGAGATTGCAGACACCTGGAGGAATAATAGAGTAGTATTTGTTGAGATTTTAATTTTGCCTGTATTAACTGGGCCACCCAGAGTGTACAAGGCTCAGATGGAGTGGAATTTGTCAAATGTGTCCAAGAAAGTTTCCTAAATCAATACGTAGAAGCTCAACTCGTGAGGGTGCAATACTGGACCTCTTCTTGGGATTTGAGATCGGGTAAGTGACTGAAGTGTCAGTCAGAGAGCCCTTTGGATCCAGTGAACATACTGTCTTAGTTTTAATGTAGTTATGGAAAAAGATTGGTGAAGTCCACAGGTTAAGGTGCTTTCCTAAAGCAGGGCTGATTTGGGGTCCATTAGGCAGGGTCTAGCAGAGGTTGATTGGGTGAATCTGTTTGAATGAAAAGGAGTGACTGGCAAATGGGAAACTTTTGAAACTGTGACGTCAAGAATCCAGGGACAGTATGAGGTGGATTTCGCAAATAAGCAATATTAAGTGTAAAGGGTGGCTAGGGAGAGAATAGGCCCCCCTAAAGACTGGCATGGCTGTTTGTGTGGAACCACAGAAGACGGGGGAGATTTTTAATGAATATTTCTCCCCACTGCATACATAGTATCAGAGAGGGGTTTTTGCAGACTTAAAGCACATTAAGATGATAAATTCCCTGGGCCTGATCAAGCCCATCCTCGGATGTTGTGGGAGGCTAGGGAAAAAATTTCAGAGGCCCTTGCAGAGATTTTTGCTTCATCATAAGCCACTGGTGAGGTTCTGGAACACTGGAGGGTGGCTAATATTCCATTGTTTAGGAAAGGTAACAAAGACAAGCTAGGGAACTACAGGCCAGTGAGCCTGACATCAGTGGTAGGCAAGTTGTTGGACAGGATACTAAGGGACAGGACCAACCAACATTTGAATAGTCAAGGTCTGATTAGGGGTAGTCAGCATGGATTTGTGCATGGGAAGTTTTTCGAAGAAGTAAACGAGAGAATAGATGAGAGTAGGGCAATGGATGTTGTTGATATGGACTTTAGTAAGGCCTTTGACAAGGCCCTGCGCAACAGGCTAATCATGAAGGTTAGGTCGCATGGGATCCAGGGAGAGATAGCTAATTGGATTCAAAATTGGCTCAATGGTGGAAACAGAAGGTGATAGTTGAAGGTTGTTTCTCGGACTGGAGGCCTGTGACTAGTGGTGTGCCACAGGAATCAGTGCTGAGAGCTTTATTATTTAACATAACTAATCTGGTTGTGAATGATGAGTGAGTTTGCAGGTGATACAAAATTAGAAGGTATCATTGATAGCAAGGAAGGTTATCAAACATTACAGAGGGATCTCGATCAGATGGGGAAGTGGGCTGAGGATTGGCAAGTGCAATTCAATACAGCTAAGTGTGAAGTGTTGCACTTAGGAAAGTCAAACCAAGGTAGGGTTCTTATACAGTAAATGGTAAGGTCCTGAGGAGTGCTGTGGAACAGAGGGACCTAGGAGTACAAATACATAGTTTGTTGAAAGCATCCTCACAGGTAGACAAGGTGGTGAAGAAGGGATTTAGCATGCTGGCCTTCATTGATCGAGGCATTATGATTTGGGACGTTACGTTACAGTTGTCAAAGTCGTTGGTGAGGCCGCACTTGGTGTATTGTGTACAGGTTTGGTCACCCTGTTATAGTAAAGACATAGTTAAAATGGAAAGAGTGCAAAGGAGAATTACAAGGATGTTACCTGGACTAGAAGGCCTGAGTTATAGGGAGAGGTTGGCCAAAATAGGACTTTATTCCTTGGAATGTAGGACAGTGAGGGATGACGTTATTGAGGTGTATAAATCATGAGGGACATAGATAGGATGATGCATATAGTTTTTTTTCCAGGGTTGGGGAATTGAAAACTATTGGGCATAGGTTTTAAGTGAGAGGGGAAAGATTTAGGAAGAACCTGAGGGGAAACTTCTTCATGCAGAGAATGGTGCGTATATGGAGGGCATCTTTAACCACGTGGGAAGGGAGATTGCAATCTCTAAAGAAGGAGGCCATCTGGTGTGTTCCATGGTGGAACTGGTCCTCCTGAGAGCAAAATGCCATCCCGTATTCCCTATTCCTCCGCCTCTGCCGTATCTGCTCTCAGGAGGACCCTCCAACGCATCTCATCCACATCCCGCATCTTCTCCCTTAGACCCCACCCCTCCAACCGTAACAAGAACAGAACGTCCCTGGTGCTCACCTTCCACTCCACCAACCTTCGCATTAATTTCTGAAGAAGGGCTTATGCCCGAAACGTTGAATTTCCTGTTCCTTGGATGCTGCCTGACCTGCTGTGCTTTAACCAGCAACACAATTTCAGCAGAGAATATGGTTGTGGCAGGTACAATAGCAACATTTAAAAAACATTTGGATAGGTATATGGATGGGAAAGATTTGGAGGCATATGGACTAAATATGGGCAATTAGAACAAACTGAGTGGGCATTGAGGTCAGCATGGACCAGTTTGGGCTGAAGGGCCTGTTTCCATGTTGTATTACTCTATGACTGTAAAAGAAAAGCTAGCAGTTGAGCCGAATGGTCTGTTTCTGTGTAATTATGTAATTCAATACAAAAAAATTGGTTGTGGCAGCTTCTCTCTCTCTCTCTCTCTCTTTCATGATTGTTGCTCTTTTTCCTTTTTCCTTGTCAAGAAATGGGCATTGTGCAATTGGGTTTCGAGTGCAACATTTAAAATTATTGCAAAGTTTGAATGTAGTCAAAATAGTGTATTTTTTAAAGTATGAAACAAGTTTTTTTGTAATTACTTTCCTGAAATATACAATTAATGAGAGTCAGGCAATTCATCAAAAGTACAATGAGATCAACTTTCATTTATTACCTAATTGTGAAACCGACATCACGAGTTTAACACAGATTTGAAGCAGACTTCAGAGGTTTCACATCTCTTGTCTCATCTCCCTTTTCCCACTTCCCTAAGTTTTCTTATTTCCTATTTAGTGCATTTTCTTAGTTTCTAATTTTATTTGCGTTTTTATTATTTAATGAATCCTCTCTGTTTTTTCTTGAGTTCTCTGTCTTGAAGGCTAGCACCATGATTTTCCCGATATGTTTGGTAAGGGACCTGACTGGTCCCAAATCCAGGCCGGCTCAATCAACGATTTGAACACCATGCTGTTGGCCCCAACCTGAATTACACCAGCTGCCCAGCCAACTCCATCCAACGTAGGAATCTGAGTTGCTCCAGCAATGTATAATACATAAGGGTAAGCAGACAGAAAGGGAATGGGCGACTGCTCTTCATCTGCAAGCTGGTAATGCAGGAGGTCCCACTCAGTAACTGTCTTTCCATTTGGCACTGTGGCTGAGCGGTTAGCACTGCTGCCTCACAGCGCCAGGGACCCGGGTTCAATTCTAGACTTGTGTAGAGTTTGCACATTCTCCCCATGTTTGCGTGGGTTTCCTCTGGGTGCTTCGGTTCCCTCCCACAATTCAAAAGATGTGCAGGTTCGGTAAAGTGGCCAAGCTAAATTGCTCATAGTGTTCGGGGATGTGTAGATAAGATGCATTAGTCAGGGGTAAATATAGAGTTATAGGGTAGGGAATGGGTCTGGATGGGTTACTCTTTGGAGGGTTGGTGTGGACTTGTTCGGCCAAATGGTCTGTTTCCACTCTGTATGAATTTTGTGATCCATTCTGGATACTGATGCATTGAGAAAGTGCTGCAAAAGCCAAGCCTGTGACACCACAGCGGGCCAGCCATACAGGAGCAAAGGAAGAGAAGTAATGCCAGGCGATTTCTTCGTTAGGGGAGCAGACAGGCATTTCTGTGGCCATTGGTGTGACTTCATGATGTCACGTTACTTCCCTGGTGCGGTGTTTATGGATGTCACAAAATGGCAGTTGGACACCATTGTTGGGGAGGGTGAACAAGTAAATGTCATCATCCATATTGGAACCAACAACTTAGATATGAAGAGGATGTTGCTCTGCAATCAGAATTTAGGAAAGTGTGTAGAAAATTAGCAAGCAGACTTCCAAACTAGTAACTTCTGGATTTCTCCCAGTGCCACATGCAAGTGAAAACAGAAATGTGATGATAAGATGGATGAATGTGTCATTGGAAAGATAGTGTAGCAGGGAGGTTTAGGATGACAGTGGAAAATTACATTGATTGATCTACAGCAGGAATAATCAACTGGCAGAGAACCAATTTCAACAGGGAAAAAACAGAGCTGAGCAAGGTGGGCTGGAACCAAAGGTTGATGGGAAAAACTGAGTAATATGCCACCATTAAAGAGAAGATGGCTCATGGTATTTATCTTCAAAAGGTAAATACAACAAACATACAGTTTGTATTCTTGGCTGTTTGCTGCAAACTGGATGTGGATTTTACCACAATGACACTGCTTCCCCGAATTGCCCTGCCATCTCCTGTACTCTAAAAGCAGGGCAGACCAACCAGACCACTCACCACTCTTTCAGCTAAGGGTTAATGACAGTGCTATCAGGCGCACTTGCAAAGGAATAATCTGGCCAGTCTGGGTTTCGCCAGGGCTTTTAGGCTCCTGGCATAAAGTACAGCCTTCGTCCAAATGTGGACAAAAGAGCTGATCCCCAGAGGTGATCTGAGAGTAACTGTCCTTGACAGCATCTGTGGAGTCCTCACACCCTAAGGACTTGCAGTGTTTAAGAAAGCAGTTCACCCCACTTTTCCAGTGCAGTTACAGATAGCTAACAAATGCTGGCGAAGCAAGATATGCTCACATTCCATGAACAAATAAAAAAGATCAGACTAGTCATAATCATAAAGATGTACAGCATGGAAACAAATCCTTCGGTCCAACCTGTCCATGCAGCCCAGATATCCCAACCCAATCTAGTCCCACCTACCAGCACCAGGCCCATATCCCTCCAAACCCTTCCTATTCATATTCATATTCCCATCCAAATGCCTCTTAAATGTTGCAATTGTACCAGCCTCCACCACTTCCTCCGGCAGCTCATTCCATGCATGTACCACCTTCTGCGTGAAAAAGTTGCCCCATAGGTCTCTTTTATATCTTTTTCCTCTCACCTTAGACCTATGCCCTCTTGTTCTGGGCTCCCCGACACCAGGGAAAAGACTTTGCCTATTTATCCTATCCATGCCCCTCAATATGTGATATAAGTATCTTAGGGATTTACCATTGAACACAAACTGAACAGAGCTAGCCATATAAATACTGTAACAACAAGACAAGGTTAGAGGCCAGGAATCTTGCAGTGAGTAACTCACCCCCTGACTCCTTAAAAGCTGTCAATCTTCCACAAGGCACAAGTCAGGAATGTAATGGAATAATCCCCATTTGAGTATAAGAGTATGGTATTGAGTATAAGAGCTGGCAGGTCATGTTAAAATTGTAGAAGACATTAGTTCAGCCGCATTTAGAATACTGTGTATTCTGGGCGCCATATTACCAAAAGGATGTGGATGCTTTGGTGAGGGTGCAGAGAAGGTTTACAAGGATGTTGCCTGGTATGGAAGGTGCTAACTGTGAAGAGAGGTTGAGTAGGTTAGGTTTATTTTCTCTTGAAAACAGGAGATTGAGGGAGGACTTGATTGAGGTTTACAAAATCATGAAGGATATAGACAGTCTAGATAGAGATCAGCTTTTTCCCAGGGTGGAGGATTCAATAACGAGAGGTCATGCTTTCAAGATAAGAGATAAAATGTTTAAGGGGCAAGTACTTTGCACAGAGGGTGGTGGGTGTCTGGGACGCGTTGCCAGCAGAGGTGGGAGAGGCAGGTTCATTTAAGATGCGTCTGGACAGATGCATGAGTAGTTGGGGAGCAGATGCTTAGGAATTGGGCGGCAGGTTTAGACGGTAGATTTGAATTGGCTTAGGCTTGGAGGGCCAAAGGGCCTGTTCCTGGGCTGTAAATTTTCTTTGTTCGTTGTTCTATTTGGCTGGATGAGTACAGCTCCAACAACTCTTAAGAAGCTTGACACCACCCAGGACAAAGCAATTTGTTTGACTGGTACTACATCCACAAACATTCATTCCCTGCTTTATTGCTCATCAGTAGCAGCCGTGTGCACTATCTACAAGATGCACTGTAGAAATCCACCAAAGATCTTTAGACAGCACCTTACACATTGAAACCCACTTTCACCTAGAAGGACAAGGGTAGCAGATACATGGTTCATCACACCTCCAAGCCACTCACCATCCTGACTCAGAAATAGGTTGTTGTTCCATCAGCATCACGCTGTCAACATCCGAAACTCTCTTCCTAAAAGCATTATGGGTTTACCAACCTAACTGCATCGCTTTAGAAAGGCACTTCACCTTCTCAAGGACAATTGAAATGGGCAGGAAATGTTGGCCTGGCCACCAAAGCCAATATTCCCTGAATGAATGAATAGAAGTGGTTTAAAAATATGATTCAAGGAAATTAACTGATGCGTCATTTTGAGGTGACAAAATGAATTGAAGCAGATAATACTGCAAAGGCACAAGTCATGCTGGCTTAATAAATAACCACGATCAATTCAGCGCTGGTTAATAGTAGTTTATTATTTTCTAAGATTGCAGAATTGGAGTGGTGTTCACAGACACACAACTCTAGGCTGAAATTTGTGAAGCTCAGTCATGCAGTACAATACAATTGACAGCAACTTCTGTCTCTTTCATGTCTTCTGTAAACAGTGTTTTCCAGTTTTCCACATCATTAAATTCATATATTGTGAGGTAAAATTATTCCATTAAAATGGGATCTTCATTAGAAGCTTGTTGATAATTTTTGGTTTGATTCATAAATCGTGTGAAGAGCAAAGAAACATAGTAGATTCTTTGACTCAGCAACAATATCCAGTGAAATTAATCTGAAAAGTTGTCACTCACAACATGTTAACAGAGATGAAATTTATGCTGTTCATAAATAAAGATCTAGTAAACTATGTGATGTCTCCCCAATACAGACATTTTTGAATAATTAGTATGTTTGAATAACATTTTGATGAAATACACGTTGTGGGATTTTTGTCAGACTAATAGCAAAGCAATGCCGCAAGAACCTGTGATTTTTTTCACTGTGCAGCTGCCCCTTTCCTGAAGTTGCTGTCCATTGGTGCAGAAATAACATCCTTCATCAGGCTTTTGCCCGAAACGTCGATTTTCCTGCTCCCCGGATGCTGCCTGACCTGCTGTGCTTTTCCAGCACCACTCTGATCTAAACACTGGTTTCCAGCATCTACAGTCCTCACTTTTGCCTAAGTTATTCTATTTTCTGTTCTCTTTTGTTCGTGTGTAAATAAATTCTGTTTTCTTTAAAACTGAGCGGTTTGACCAGCTGCATCACTCCTGGGATATCCATTTTACACTTGCTTAAAGCAACCAGAAAATGTCATGGTTGTGGGTATATTTGCTGAGCTAGGAAGTTGATTTGCAGGCATTTCATCCCCTATCTAAATGACATCTTCAGTGCATTGAAGCCTCTTGTGAAGCGCTGCTGTACTGTTTCTTCTGGAATTTATTTGGTTCCATTCCTGCTGCATCCGGTTGCCGGTTCTGGTTGTCCATTGTAGTGGCTGGTAAATTGGATACAGGTCAATGTGCTTGTTGATGGAAGTCCCATGGCTGAGTGCCATGCTTGCAGAAATTCCCCAGCTATCCTATGTTTACACAAATCTTAAACAACTAGAAAAGTTAGGGTCTGGGCTGCCTTCTTGAAATGTTTTGAGGGAGTCTGGCCGGGTCCATAACCGACTTGCGAGATTTGTTCTATTGTTCCAATTTGGGATCAGGGTTGTTGGACTCAAAGGCAGTGAGTGGGAGGTGTTAGTATCATTAGCGTTCCGGGTGTTGAATTCTGTTGGTTTAAACAGTGCTTGGTGTAGTAATGGCTCTCTCAATCACTAAGAGTTTGCTGGGGGTGGACAAAGTGACTTTTGGGGCTTTAAAAAAGGTGAACAAGGAAAAGCTGTTGGAATTGGCAGTCAGGCTGGAGTTGGAGCTGCCTCTTTCTGTGAGGAAAGGAGAGATAATTACAGCAATAGATCAGCATTTAGTTTTGCTGGAAATGCCATCAGAGCCTTTGGAGATGGCTAAGAAGCTGTTGAAAATGAAGCAGCTTGAGTTAGAGGCAAAAGACAAGGAATTATGATTAAAAGCAGAGGAAAGAGAAAAAGAGACAGGGAAAAGAGAGAAAAGAAAAGAGAGGAACGGGAAAAAGAGGAGTTCAACTTCGAAATTGGCACTTAGCAGTTCAAAAATTCACTTTCTGAAGAAGTGAGAACTCGTGGAAGAACAGAGAGTTAAAAATGGCAAGATTAGCAGCTGAAATGGATCGTCGAATTTCCTATTCCTTGGATGCTGCCTGGCCTGCTGTGCTTTAACCAGCAACACATTTTCAACTGTGATCTCCAGCATCTGTAGACCTCATTTTTTACCCGAAGATTTTAACCTACTGCGAATCCTCTTGCAAGGATGCCTTCCTTGAAGAAGCTCTCTTCCTCCCTCTACAAGGATTTCAGTGAGTCTCTCTCTCACTGCACCCCCCAGGTCATCTCCTCTGCACAGAAACTCTTCAGCCACGTTCTCAAACAGACTCGACCTCCTTCTACCTATCACATCTCCATCGCCCCTCCCCCAAGTCCCTCCTCCCTACCTTTTATCTTAGCCTGCCTGGCACCCTCTCCTCATTCCTGATGAAGGGCTTATGCCCGAAACGTCGAATTTCCTATTCCTTGGATGCTGCCTGACCTGCTGTGCTTTAACCAGCAACACATTTTCAACGATGATTATAAGTTGGTCCATAAATCGAACTTTGGCTTCCAAAGTTAATTTCAATCCGTGAGGGATAAAAACTGGGGAAAAGAGAAATTCATGCATGGAAAGGGAAAGGTAGATCATGGTGAAGATCATAAGGATAACTTACCACAGAGCTGAAAGGAAACCCTTCCAGTTAAGGAAAAGAAAAGTTAAAAAGCTCTGGTGTTTTCACTGCAAAAAAGTTGGCCACATGAAATCACAGCATTGGTGGTTTAGGAAAAGCACTGGGAAGCCAGATGTAGGAAAACAGCATAAGGCAGTGAATTTTGTCGCACTGGTAACAAAAACACAGTGGACGCTAAAAAGCTGCACCAGAATGTACAAGCTGGTCGGAGCTAGATAAAGGAGCAAGTGCCAGATTTTCTTAAACCTTTCACCTGCGAGGGTAGAGTTTATTCATAGTAGCCAGGAGCAAGTAAAGAGTTTGCATATTAAGAGACACAGGATCATCTCAATCTGTTATGTTAAAAGAAAAGGAGATATGAACCTCTGAAGGGCTATTGTCAGAAAAAATGATGGGAAGTCACAGTGAGACCAGAAATGGAGAAGTCCTGGTAGGAGTACTGGACAAATTCTCAGCTCCAGGAATACAATTAGTCCTTGCTAATGATATAGCTGGTTCACAGGTAGGAGTGCTGCCTATGTGGTTGAAAAGCCAGTGGAAACTCAGGCAACTGAACTATTACAGGACACGTATCTTGGGATTTTTCCTGACTGTGTGGTAACAACGTCACAAAGTCATCAGTTGAAACAGGAGAGATCAAAGATTACAGATAAGGAAGTTGAAGTGGAATTTACAGAGATCCTGTTTGATCAGATGGTTAAGGTAAGCCAGGAGCAGATAGATGACACAGCAGACATTTTAGCTCAGCTAAATTAACTGAGTTACAGCAGAAAGATGAAAATTTAAAGCAATTATATCAAAAGGCATTCACAGAAAAAGAATCCAAATATATTCCTGAATGTTATTATCATAAAAATGATATCTTAATGAGGAAATGGAGACCATCATACATTCAGGCAGATGAGAAATGGGCAGAAGTTCATCACGTCGAATTGCCAGTGGGTTATAGAAAGGAGATGTTGTGAGTGACACATGAGCTACCTGTAGGGGTGAGAAAGACTCAGCTAAAATACAAAAACATTTTTATTGGCCTGAACTGCATAAGGATGGAGTTGAATTTTGCCAGACATGTCATATATGTCAGGTAATTGGAAAGCCACAGGCAGTAATAAAACTGCACCTTTAGTACCTATTCCTGCATTTGAGGAACCGTTGGCAAAAGTCTTAATTGATTGCAGAAGACCCCTACCTAAAATAAAAGGTGGGAATCAGTGTTTGTTAACAATATGGATAAAACAATTCAAATTGACTGTGTCCCAACCAGAATCGCAGGGAGTACGAGAAAGGTGGCATCAGACATTAAAGACCAGGTTGAGGGCTACCCAGATATTGGAGATAAAGGAATTTCATTTGTACTTTTTACAATCAGAGATGCCCCAAATGAATGGACTAAATTCAGTCCATTTGAATTAGTTTTTGGGCATGAAGTGAGAGGACCACTGACATTGATTTTGGAGAAATTGGTAAGTCAGAATTCAGAGGTCACATATTTGGACTATGTAGCAAATTTTCAGGACAATTAAATAGAGCAGGGGAGTTAGCTAGACAGTATTTAAAAGTATCACAGCAAACAATGAAACAGAAAGCAGAAAAGAAATCAAAAACTCGCAATTTCACAATCAGAGGTAAGGTATTAGCATTACTTCTAGTTATAGGTGAGCCTTTAAAAACAAGGTTTAGTGGACATTATTAAATCAAGAGGAAATTGAGCGGTGAACTATTTGTGAAGGACTCCAGACCGAAAGACATCTCAGAGTGTGTCATGTGAATTTGCTCAAAAAGCATTTTGTCTGGAAAGGAAAGCAAGAGGAGAAGGTGTTATTGGATACAGCACAGAGGGAAGAACCGAGTTCAGAGGATTCTGAATTGGACATAGAGTCATAGAGATGTACAGCACGGAAACAGACCCTTCGATCCAACCTGTCCATGCCGACCAGATATCCCAACCAAATTTAGTCCCACCAGCCAGCACCCGGCCCATATCCCTCCAAACCCTTCCTCTTCATATACCCATCCAAATGCCTTTTAAATGGTGCACTTGTACCAGCCTCTACCACATCCTCTGGCAGCTCATTCCATACCCGTACCACCCTCTGTGTGAAAACGTTGCCCCTTAGGTCTCTTTTATATCTTTCCTCTCTCACCCTAAACCTATGCCCTCTAGTTCTGGACTCCCCCACCCCAGGGAAAAGAATTAGTCTATTTATTCTATCCATGCCCCTCATGATTTTATATCTCTATAAGGTCACCCCTTAGCCTCCAACGCTCCAGGGAAAACAGTCCCAGCCTGATGGTCTGCATTCCAGGTACTGAAGGAGGTGGCTCTAGAAATCGTGAATGCATTGGTGATCATTTTCCAATGTTCTATAGATTCAGGATCAGTTCCTGCAGATTGGAGAGTAGCTAATGTTGTCCCACTTCTTAAGAAAGGAGGGGGAGAGAAAGCAGAGAATTATGGATTAGTTAGTCTGACCACAGTGGTGGGAAAAATTCTGGAGTCAATTATGAAGGATGAAATTACGACACATCTGGATTGCAGTACAGGATAGATCAGAGTCAGCATGGATTTATGAAGGGGAAATCATGCTTGACTAATCTTCTGGGATTTTTTGAGGATGTAACTCTGAAGATGGACAAGGGAGATCCAGTGGATGTAGTATACCTGGACTTTCAGAAAGCCTTTGATAAAGTCCCACATAGGAGGTTAGTGAGCAAAATTAGGGCACATGGTATTAGGGGCAAAATACTGACCTGGATTGAAAATTGGTTGGCTGACAGGAAATAAAGAGTATTGATAAACGGCTCCCTTTCGGAATGGCAGGTGGTGACCAGTGGTGTGCTGTAGGGATCAGTGCTGGGACCGCAGCTTTTTACAATGTACATTAATGGTATAGATGAAGGTATTAAAAGTAATATTAGCAAATTTGCTGATGACACAAAGCTGGGTGGCAGGGTGAAATATGAGGAGGATGTTAGGAGAATATAGGTGACCTGGATAGGCTAGGTGAGTGGACAGATGCATGGCAGATACAGTTTATTGTTGTGGTTCTGTTCGCCGAGCTGGAAGTTTTTGCTGCAAACGTTTCGTTCCCTGGCTAGGGAACATCATCAGTGCTATTGGAGCCTCCTGTGAAGCACTGCTGTGATGTTTCTTCCGGTATTTATAGTGGTTTGTTCTTGCCGCTTCCGGGTGTCAGTTTCAGCTGTAGTAGTTTGTATGTGGGGTCCAGGTCGATGTGTCTGTTGATGGATGTTCTTGCCGCTTCCGGGTGTCAGTTTCAGCTGTAGTGGTTTGTATATGGGGTCCAGGTCCATGTGTCTGTTAATGGAGTTTGTGGATGAATGCCATGCCTCTAGGAATTCCCTGGCTGTTCTCTGTCTGGCTTGTCCTATGATGGTAGTGTTTTCCCAGTCAAATTCATGTTCCTGGTTGTCTGAGTGTATGGCTACTAGGGATAGCTGGTCGTGTCGTTTTGTGGCTAGCTGATGTTCATGGATGCGGATTGTTAGCTGTCTTCCTGTTTGTCCTATATAGTGTTTTGTGCAGTCCTTGCATGGTATTTTGTAAACTACGTTAGTTTGGCTCGTGCTGGCTATTGGGTCCTTTGTTCTAGTGAGTTGTTGTCTGAGTGTGGAAGTTGGCTTGTGTGCTGTTATGAGTCCTAAGGGTCGAAGTAGTCTGGCTGTCAGTTCTGAGACGCTCCTGACATATGGTAGTGTGGCTAGTCCTTTTGGTTGTGGCATGTCCTCTTTCCATGGTCTATCTCTTAGGCATCTGGTGATAAAGTTGCGTGGGTATCCGTTTTTGGCGAATACCTTGTATAGGTGTTCCTCTTCCTCTTTTCGCAGTTCTGGTGTACTGCAGTGTGTTGTGGCTCTTTTGAATAGTGTCCTGATGCAGCTTCGTTTGTGTGTGTTGGGGTGGTTACTTTCATAGTTTAGGACTTGGTCTGTGTGTGTTGGTTTCCTGTGTACCCTTGTGGTGAATTCTCCGTTGGGTGTTCTCTCTACTTACACGTCTAGGAATGGGAGTTGGCTATCCTTTTCCTCTTCTCTTTAATGTGTTAAAGAGTTAATCTTTAAGATACAGTTTAATGTGGATAAATGTGTGGTTATCCAATTTGGTGGCAAGAACAGGAAGGCAGATTAGGTAAAGGGGTAGTACAACGAGATCTAGGTGTTCTTGTACATCAGTCAATGAAGGCAAGCATGCAGGTACAGCAGGCAGTGAAGAAAGCTAATAGCATGCTGGCCTTCATAACAAGAGGAATTGAGTATAGAAGCAAAGAGGTCCTTCTACAGCTGTACAGGGCCCTGGTGAGACTGCACCTGGAATATTGTGCGCATTTTTGGTCTCCAAATTTGAGGAAAGACATTCTGGCTATTGAGGGAGTACAGTGTAGGTTCACAAAGTCAATTCCCGGTATGGCAGGACTATCTTACGCTGAAAGATTGGAGCAACTGGGCTTGTATACCCTTGAGTTTAGAAGGTTGAGAGGGATCTGATTGAGATGTATAATATTATTAAAGGATTGGACATTCTGGAGGCAGGAAGCATGTTTCCGCTGGTGGGTAAGTCCCGAACCAGAGGACATAGTTTAAAAATAAGGGGTAGGCCACTTAGAACAGAATTGAGGAGAAATTTCTTCACCCAGAGAGTGGTGGGTGTATGGAATGCTCTGCCCCAGAAGGCTTTGGAAGCCAAGTCTCTGGATACTTTCAAGAAAGAGTTGGATAGAGCTCTTAAGGGTAGTGGAATCAAGGGTTATGGGGATAAGGTAGGAACAGGATACTGATTGAGGATGATCAGCCATGATCATAATGAATGGTGGTGCTGGCTCGAAGGGCAGAATGGCCTACTCCTGCACTTATTGTCTGTTGTCTATTATTCAGCCTCTCCCTATAGCTGAAATCCTCTTGTAAATCTTTTCTGAACCCTTTCAAGTTTCACAACATCTTTCCGATAGGAAGGAGACCAGAATTGCACATAATATTCCAACAGTGGCCTAGCCAATGTCCTGTATGGCCGCAGTATGACCTCCCAACTCCTGTACTCAATACTCTGACCAATAAAGGAAAGCATACCAAATGCCTTCTTCACTATCCTATCTACCTGCGACTCCACTTTCAAGGAGCTTTGAACCTGCACTCCATGGTCTCTTCGTTCAGCAACACTCTCTGGGACCTTACTGTCAAGTGTATAAGTCCTACTAAGATTTGCTTTCCCAAAATGCAGCGCCTCGCATTTTTCTAAATTAAACTCCATTTGCCACTTCTCAGCCCGTTGGCCCATCTGATCAAGATCCCGTTGTAATCCAAAGTAACCTTCTTTGCTGTCCACTACACCTCCAATTTTGGTATCATCTGCAAACTTACTAACTGGACCTCTTATGCTTGCATCCAAATCATTTATGTAAATGACAAAAAGTAGAGGACCCAGCACCGATCCTTGTGGCACTTCATTGGTCACAGGCCTCCAGTCTGAAAAACAAGCCTCCACCACCACCCTCTGTTTTCTACCTTTGAGCCAGTTCTGTATCCAAATGGCTAGTTCTCCCTGTATTCCATGAGGTCTAACCTTGCGAACCAGTCATTCCTCAAATTAAATTGGACAATGAGGAAGTTGTCAAAAATTAAGTTACCTTCCAGAGGAAAATCAAAATGACCTGAAAGAGTTGTTGCTATCACATGGGGAAATATGTGGAAACAAACTGGGAAATACTAAGCTAACTATGCATGATGTAGATATAGGAATTATTATTCTGATTAAGCAACATCCTTATTGGCATAACCCTCTACAGTTGGCACAGATCCAAAAGGAGATTCAATGCATGCTCCAAGATGACATCATCGAAGTGAGTTACAATGACTGGAGCTCACCTATCGTAATGGTGCCAAAACCAGATTGTACCCAATAGTTATGTGTGAAATGTTGCAAAGTCAATACAGTCACAAAGACTGATGCATATCCAATTCTGCATTTGGAAGACTGTGTTGAGAAGATGAGCCAAGCAACTTATAAATATAAGTTGGACTTGCTCAGAGGATACTGGCAGGTACCTTTGTCAGAAAGAGTGAAGGCCATGTCGGCTTTCATAGTACCGAATGGACTGTATTAGTTTAATGTCATGCATTTGGTATGAAAAATGCGCCATAAGGTAATTGCTGGATTACCGAACTCTGTCGTGTGTATATAGATGACCTGGTGATTTTTAGTCACAACGAGAAGGAACATTTGCAACATTTATCAGACTTGTTTGATTGACTTCGGAAGGCAGGCTTGATGATAAATCTGGCTAAAAGTGAATTTGCCAAAGCCCAAGTCACCTTCCTGGGCCATGTGATTGAACATGGACAAATGACCCCACATAATGCAAAAGCAAAGGTAATTGGGGAGTTTCCCATACCATCAACAAAAGAGCAGTACTACGATTCCTGGAATTGAATGGATTTTATCGAAAGTTTATATCTACGTTTAGCAGTGAGGCTGCTGCACTCACTGAATTGATAACAAAGGGCAAGAAGTTTCAGTGGACAGCTGTCTGTCAGAAGGGATTCAACATCCTAAAAGCTGTGTTAACCACTGTCCCAGTGTTAGCCACATTTATGCAAAGCCATTCAAGGTGGCTACCGATGCAAGTGATGTGCGTGTTGGTGTTGTGCTCTTTCAAGAAGACAACAAGAAGATAGAAAGACCCATCAGATATTTCTCCAGGAAACTGAATGTTTATCAGCAAAATTATTTAATGTTTGAGAAGGAGACTTTGAGCTGGGTGTTGGCATTACAGCATTTCAATGTTCATGTTACCAGTAACAAATGTGAGACAATCATATACACTGACCATAACCCATTGAAGTTTGTGGAGAAATTAAAGACAATAATGCCAGACTGTTGTTATAGCCATTCAATTTGAAAATTGTGCATGTGGCAGGAGGACAAAACATGATTGTCGATGCATTGTTGAGACCTGAATGAGAAACTGAGGTGTTCAGTAGTAGGAGTACAACAAACTGGAAGGGTAGTTGTGTATGTTTGCATGTTTATAGTCCATGTAATGTATATGTGTGTTGTAGAGTATGAACAATTTCAGATTAAGGAGTTTTAAAATAAAGCCATCTTTGGATATCGATGGTTCATTTGTTTTTAAGTGGTGGGGGGGGGGGAGGAATATGACAATACTGATCCTTTAACAAAGTTATGCTATCCTTGGGATTTTGTTTAGAGAAGTCGTAAAAGACACAAACTCCGTAAAGTCTAAATTGAAGGATTTTAGGGCCAATTTGATTACAGCTAACAGATACTGCCTCAGGGAAATGGCTTTTTTTAAAAACACTTGTACAATGAAAGGGGAGTGACCGTTCTCCCAGCTCAGCTTTTCTCTGGTTTGATTTGGTTTTAGCACAGTAATATTTTGAAGCTGCTTGACCCAATGAAGCAGGTCCATGCTGGTACTCTATTTGTGATATTTCTCCTGTAAAGCCCTGGGTTTGATTTTACCATTTTTGCCAAGGGGTATTTTTGGGGATTATTGCATCATTGAGTTAGGATGCTCTGTTGGGTTTTCAGATAGGTTAAGTTATTCAGTATTCTGTTCTCATTAGTTTGTGTTTCATTTGGCAATCTTGTAAATAAATTCTGTTTTGTTTAAAATTAAGTGGTTTTGCAACACATCCCTCCTGGACTATCCACATTACACCTGCTCAAGAGAAAATGAGGACTGCAGATGCTGGAGATCAGTGTCAAAACGTGTGCCTCTGGAAAAGCACAGCAGGTCAGGTAGCATCCGAGGGGTAGGAGAGTCAACGTTTCAGGAGTTTCCTTCATCAGGAAGGGTTTATGCCTGAAACGTCAACTCTCCTGCTCGTCGGATTCTGCCTGACCTGCTGTGCTTTTCCAGTGCCACACATTTTGATTCTTTCACTTGCTTAAGTCAACTAGCAAAGTTAGGGTCTGGGCTACTTTCTTGAAATGTTTTGAGGGAATCTGGCCTGGTCCATAACAATGGGGATGTTGCAATATTTGGAACAGCATCATCAAATTGCGATAGAGTTGATTAGGTTTTCAGATAGGTTAAATTCTTTTATGTTCTGTTCATGTGTAAATAAATTCTGTTTTGCTTTGAAATGAGTGATTGGGTCAGCTGCATCACTCCTGGAGTATCCACTTCATAACTGCGAAAGACAACTAGAAAAGCTTGGGTTTGAGCTGCCTTCTTGAAATTGATTAATGGGATCTGGCCTGTTCCATACCATTTGTGTGAATAAGTGTTTCCTAACAGTAATACTGAAAAGTCTGCCTTCAGTTTTGACCTAGCCCTCCTCATTCAAAGATCTCCCACTGATGGAAAAACTTTAACCCAGTGTCTATTATATGCTCTTTTTAATATCTTGAAATATTTTGATAAAGACACTCTTCACTTTAAATAATTCATGATTACAAATCTAGCTTGTGCATTCTCTCCTCATAATTTAATGCTTGGAGTCCAAGTACCAGTCGTGCAAATCTTTGCTGTACTTGATATAATGTGGGAAAATGTGACCTAGACCGCTTTAGTAGGATAAATAGAAAGGCAGAATATTATTTAAATGAAGAGATGTTGTAGAATGCTGAGAAGTGGAAGGTACAGCACATTCATCACAAAATGTCATTATGCAGATTCCTACCTGACTGGAGTGAAATTCATTACTTTATTTCTAACTTCTTGGTATTGGGATGACAGAATGGCTCACAGTTGGCACAATGGTTAGCACTGTTGTCACATAGCGCCAGGGATCCAAATTCATTCCACCTTTGGGTGACTGTCTGTGTGGAGTTTCACATTTTCCCTGTATCTGTGTGGATTTCCTCTGATACTCTGGTTTCCTCTCACAGTCCAAAGATGTGCAGGTTAATGGATTGGCCATGTTAAATTGCAGTGTAGTGTCCAGGGATGTGTAGGTTAGGTAGATTAGCCATGGGAAATACAGGGTTTCAGGGATGGGGATGGGGATGGGTCTGGGTGGGATGCTGTTTGGAGAGATGGTGTGACTCAATGGGCCAAATAGCCTGCTTCCATACTGTAGGGTTCTATGATTCTAGATTCTGCAATTTAATAGAAAAGCAAATGGAATGTCACTATTGTGGGGGAAACGGAATATAAAGGTAAGGATCTTTTGCTACATTCAGGGTACATTATATAGTTTTACACTCCTTGTTTAAGAAAGGATACACATGCTTTCAATTACATTGCTGTGGATCTGGAGTCTCATGTAGGTCCAGAGCAGGTACAGAGCAGATGTCCTGCTTTAAAAACCCAAGATTACGTGTAGCAGCAGGATAATACCCTGAAGTCTGCATCAACTGCCTGATGCCAATCTGGCTGCTGATATAATTACAATGTGTGCAGGTGAGAAAGTAGGTCCTGGGCAGGCAATCCACTGAAGATGGTGAGCCACCCACCTTTAAACCCATTGGCAAGCACACAGTGATATCATTCATGGCCTAGTGGTATTCTCACTGGACTATTAATCCAGAAACTCAGTTAAAGTTCTGGGACCAGGATTAAAATCCCTCCATGGTAGATGGTGGAACCTGCATTAAATTAAAGGAATCTGGAATTAAGGTAACTGTGAAATAATTGTTGAGAAAAATCCATTTGGTTGACTAATGTCCTTAAGGAAAGAAAACTGTCATCCTTACCCTCCTGGCCTGCATGTGAATCCAGACCCTCAGAAATATGGATAACTCTTAACTGCCCCCTGGGCAATTTGGGATGGACAATAAATTATGGCCTCAGCCCACTTCCTGTCAGTGAATTAGAAAATAACTCCTGAGAGCATTGAAGCAACAGACATAAGGCAGGATTTATTTGTATTGGATAGATGTATGAATATAGATATGAAGCGGGAATAGGCCTTTCAGCCCTCGAGCCTGCTCCAGCATTCAATATGGTCAGAGACTCATAGATAATACTGGGACTGCAGCACTAAGTGTATTACATGATCTGCAGTGTGTTGGATATCTTAGGTGCTCCTGGCAGTCTGCAGGAAGTGCCTAGTTTAACCAGCTTGAGCACTGAGGTTAGAAGTTTGCACATCAACTGGAGGCACAGCAGTGCATCCGTGAGGCTGAGAGTTAGGTGGAAAGTATGATTTAGGACAGGGTCACCCCGTAGCTTAAGAAAGTGCGGTCAGAGAGGGGAATGGGTAGTGATCAGTCAGAAGAATGGAAGAAGGCAGGTCATCAGGAAAGCTTCAGAGTGCATTTCGTTCAAGAACAGATTGTGTTTGGAAATAGTGAGAGGGCTGGTTCTTCTGGGCAGTGCAGTAAGAGCCCAGTTACACAAATGGGAGCAGAAGGAGAGGGAGAACAATAGGAATTGGAGATTTAATAGTGAGGCAGACAGATGCTTGTTTCTGCAGGCATGATGATGCACTGTCTCCCTGGAGCCAGGGTCAAGGATATCAGTAAACGGCTGCAGGGTATTCTGACAGTGGAGGTGAGCAGTCAGAGTCACAGAGCTGTCACTTTGGGGCCAACCGCACAGGTGTAAAGAGGGAATAAGGTCCTGCAGCAAGAATTTAAGGAGTTAGGTATCAGATGAAATATTAAGACCTCAAAAGTTATAATCTCTGGATTATTCTTGATGCTCCATGTTAATGAATATAGGAACAGGCAGTCAGAACACACAAATGTATGGCTGAAGTATTTAAACAGGAATGAGGGCTTTAAATTCCCGGATCACCGGGTTTATTTCTGGGTAAGTAGAGACCTGTACATGTCCGAAGGGTTACACCTGAACCAGGATGGGATCAACATCCTTGTGGGATGCTTTGTTCCTGTGATTTGTGAGGATTTATACTAATTTTTCAGGGATTAAGAAAGATTAGAAGATTAAGGGGAGACTTAATAGAGACGTACAAGATAATACATGGCTTGGAAAGGGTGGACGCTAGGAAATTGTTTCCATTAGGCGAGGAGACTAGGACCCGTGGACATAGCCTTAGAATTAGAGGGGGTCAATTCAGAACAGAAATTCAGAGACATTTCTTCAGCCAGAGAGTGGTGGGCCTGTGGAATTCATTGTCACAGGGTGCAGTGGAGGCCGGGACGCTAAACGTCTTCAAGGCAGAGATTGATAGATTCTTGTTGTCTCGAGGAATTAAGGGCTACGGGGAGAACGCTGGTAAGTGGAGTTGAAATGCCCATTAGCCATGATTGAGTGGCGGAGTGGACTCGATGGGCCGAATGGCCTTACTTCCACTCCTATGTCTTATGGTCTTATGGTCTTATGCATGGGAAAGGAGTGGGAGGGTGGGAAGGGGTGGAGGGGACTATAGAGTACAGGTACAGTTAGGGGTGATGTGTATAGAAGGAAAACCAAGTCAGTTTGAAAGGCAGTGCAAATATAGTCAAGTTAAGGTCTGAGGGAGCTTAGCAAGGCAGGATTGCATTTATTATAATGTGAATAATCTTGAGAGAAAGGCAGATGAGTTGACAAGGTTAATTAGTGTGCAAAGATGTAATATCGTGAAGACGTGATTGAGGGAGGGACAGACTGACAGCTCAGTATTCCATTGTATAGGATGGTGTGAGAAAGGAGATCGTGTTACAATATTGATCAAGGAGTCAAATATTGCAGTCGGAAGGGATGATATCTGAGAAGGTTCCTCAAACAAGGTCATATGGATAGAATATTAAACCTAAAGGGGAAATTCCCTCTGCTGGGACTTCCAAGCAGTCAGTGAGAGATTGAAGATAGATATATAGACAAACCTCAGAGAAATCTGAAAATAATCAGATAATGATGGTGTGGGATTTCAACTTTCCCAGTATTACCTGGAAGAGATGAAGTGTGAAAGGCGAGGGTGGTGGGGTGGGGTTATTTAAAAAGTGCCCAAGATAGATTTTCAATGCCAGCACATAGAAAGTCCTATAAGACAAGGGATGGGGCTGGACATAATTTTCAAGAAGGAAGCCAGGCAACTGGTAAATGTATCAATGGGGGAGCATTTTGGTGATAGTGACCATAATTCAGTAAGATATATGATAGTTATGATTAATTACAAGTTGGACTGGAAGTAAAGGTTCTGAACTAGGGGAAAGCTGATTTTAGTCTGATAAACAGGATCCAGTCAAAGTGGACCGGGATCAGTTACTTGCAGGCAAATCTAAATCAGAGCAATGGGAGCAATTCAACAGGGCAGGGGTTATTTAGCTCAATTGGCTGGATGAAAAATGGAAAAATAAAACTTTGCATGTAAATCAGAAACAAAAATTGCTAGAAAAGCTCAACAGGTCTGGCAGCATTTGCAGAGAGAAATCAGAGTTAACATTTCAGGTCGAGTGACCCTTCTTCAAAAAACTGCCAAAACAATTAGCTGATGGTTGGTTTAGTTTGCAATGTTGAGTGATGGTAACAGTAAAGGTTAAATTCCAAACGTGGGCTGAACTTACCAAGAAGGTCCCACCTTCTCAACTTTACCTCTTGCCTGAAGCATGGTGACACACAGTTTGTCTCTCTCCAATGAGAGAGTGGGACCATGGCAACTTTATTTTGTTTAGAAAGGGGATGGAGAGAGTGCAGAGTCAATTTGTTTCTGTAAAAGTGAGGGGCGAAATCAACAAGTGCAGAGACCCCTGGATGTCAAGGGACTATAGGAATGTTAAGAAAGAAAGGAAGAATATGGCAGATACCAGAGACTCAAAATTAGATGCCCCAGCAGAAGATAGAAAATGCATGGGATTACTTAAAAAAATAAATTTAAAGAGCAAAGAGAGGATATGAGATTACAATGGCGGAGAACGTTAAGAAAAATCCAATGGTGTTTTATAATATGTTAGAAGGAAGAGATTAACCAGGGAAAAACTGGAACCCCATAGGGACTAAAGTAGTAATGTGTGTGTGGAGATGACAGACATAGCTGATGTTTTAAATTAATAACTTTGCTTGTTGGAAGTTATTATCAAAGCATGTTGCTTTGTCCTGAATAATGTCGGGCTTCTTAAGTGTTGTTGCACCGGCATCCACCCAGGGTATTCCATCACAATCCTGATTTGTACTTTGTAGAGAGAGTCATAGAGATGTACAGCATGGAAACAGACCTTTCAGTTCAATTCATCAACGCCGACCAGATATCCTAAATTAATCTCGTCCCATTTGCCAGCATTTGGTTCATATCCCTCTAAACCCTTCCAATTCATATACCCATCCAAATGCCTTTTAAATGTTGTAATTGTACCAGCCTCAACCACTTCCTCTGGCAGCTCATTCTTCTGGCTAAGAAGGTTCCCCCTTTGGTCCATTTAAAACTTCCCCTCTCTCCTTAAACCTATGCACTTTAGTTTTGGACTCCCCTACCTTGGAAAAAAGTTATTGGCTATTTACCCTATCCTTATCCTTCTTGATTTTATTAACTTCTATAAAGTCACCCCTCAGCACCCAGTACTCCAGGGAAAACAGCCCCAGCCTACTCAACCTCTCCCTATACCTCAAACCCTCCAAACCTGGCAACATCCTTATAAGTCTTTCTAAACCCTTTCGAGTTTCACAACGTCCTGCCTATAGTAGGGAGACCAGAATTGCACACAGTATTCCAAAAGTGGCCTAACCAATGTCCCATACAGCTGTAACATGATCACCCAACTCCTATACTCAATGCACTGACCAATAAAGGAAGCATACCAAACGCCTGCTTCACTATCCTGTCCAGTTAGTCTTCCTTAGAAATGGATTTTTATAAATCACAAAAGTAGCTAGTCACTTATTTTTGTACTACTATCCAGAATAAAAGACATTTGCACAAGGTTACTTTGATTAACTCTAAATAATTTGTTTATCAAAAACAAATCTTGTTTTTAAAAAAAGTGTCTAAGCTATGGTCTCGAATTAAAACTATATTCCCACAATTGTGAACATGGACTCATTCATACAATACAAAAAGACAACAATCTCTGCATATATTTTTTGCAAAATAGAAAAAAAGGGGAAAGAAAATCCCTTCTTGGACAAGAGTTTGAAAACAAAAGATGTAGCAATGACTTCTCTTGCTGCACTGGGTTCCCTGTCGGTAAAATTGAATTACTGGCTGCCACAGACCGATGGAAAATTTTCAGTTCTGATTGGAATCATCCTGGCTCTGAGTCTTTGGGAATATGTTGATTGCCTGTCTTCCCATTTTCAAAAGATGGGAAAATAGTGATATTGGAAAACTTTGTCAGATTCCCAGTGGCTTGTACTGAGGGGAAAAACATCAGGAGAGAGACTTTCAGCCTCTAGCATGTCATTCTAACTGGCTGATAAAGGTTTGTAAAACAGCAAATTAAATCCACTAAAGATTGCTAGACAACCAATTTCATTAGAGGAGTTCTAGTCTTTACAAATCTAGATCTTCCAACAATCAAGGACCATGAACTGTTCATCTCTTTGAAAATTTTGCTTGTCTTCTATAAAGTTGCAGGTGGCAGAGAGCACACATCAGACTATTGACTTTATTCCTCAGTAAAACCACATGGTATCCAGAAAAAAGGCCAAAATCATTTCATATCTTTCCATCTTTTTCCACACAGTCCTCAAATATCAATATGTATCGCCATTAGGCATGCTTGAAGCTGCCTTCATTTTCTCGGCAGCAGTTACATTGGGAGGAGTGACAGCGAGGACCAGAGGCCTGATGGGAAATTGCAGTGGGAGGAGTGATAGCGAGGACCAGAGGCCTGATGGGAAGTTGCAGTGGGAGGAGTGACAGCGAGGACCAGTGGCCCGATGGGAAGATAGGAATAAAGTTTAAAAACTTACCTTGTGTATAGGCAGAGCACACATGGAGCAGAAGTGGACACGGGACTGCTGGATAAGTGAGGCTCTGTATTTTGGAATGGACGTTAGAGCAGTTGGATGTTCCTCCTGCAGAATGTGGGAGGTAAGGATCACCACCAATGTCTCTGCTGACTGCATCTGGGGGAAGTGCACCCAACTCCAGCTCCTCGAAAACCGCGTTAGGGAACTAAAGCTAGAGATAAATGAACTTTAGATCATTCTGGAGGCAGAGGGGGTTATTGAGAGGAGTTACAGGGAGGTAGTCACACCCCAGGTAAAGAAGAAGGTAAATGGGTTACGGTCGGGGACGGAAACGGATCTGGCAGACTGCTCCCCTCAACAACACTATTGTGGAGGGACGACTTACCAGGGGTAAGCAATTGGGCACAGCTGTCTGGCACGGAGTCTGTCCCTGTTGCTCAGAAGGGAAGGGGGAAGAGGAGCAGAGCATTAGTCATTGGGGACTCCACTGTTAGGGGGACAGACAGGAGGTTCTGTGGGAACAAAGGAGACTCACGTTGGTATGTTGCCTTCCATGTGCCAGGGTTCATGATGTTTATGATCATGTTTTCGAGATCCTTGAGGGAGAGGGGGAGCAGCCCGAAGTCGTGGTCCACATAGGCACCAATGACATAGGTAGGAAAAAAAATGGGGATTTAAGGCAGAAATTCAGGGAGCTAGGGTGGAAGCTTAGCGGTAGGACAAATAGAGTTGTTATCTCTGGTTTGTTGCCCGTGCCACGTGCTAGTGAGGCAAGGAATAGGGAGAGAGAGGACTTGAACACGTGGCTACAGGGATGGTGCAGGAGGGAGAGTTTTGGAATCTGGATAATTGGGGCTCTTTTTGGGATTGGTGGGACCTCTACAAACAGGATGGTCTTCACCTGAACCAGAGGGGTACCGATACCCTGGGGGAGAAATTTGCTAAAGCTCCTCGGGTAGGTTTAAACTAATTCAGCAGGGGGGGTGAGAACCTAAATTGTAGTTAGTCAACATTGCTTTGTGAAGGGTAAGTCTTGCCTCACAAACCTTATTGAGCTCTTTGCGAAGGTGACCAAACAGGTGGATGAGGGTAAAGTGGTTGATGTGGTGTATATGGATTTCAGAAAGGCATTAAATAAGGTACTCCACGGCTACTGCACAAAAAACGGAGGCGTGGGATTGAGGGCGATTTTGCAGTTTGGATCAGAAATTGGCTCGCTGAAAGAAGGCAGACCGTGTGGTTGATGGGAAATGTTCATCTTGAAGTTCAGCTACTTGTGGTTACCGAAAGGATCTGTTTTGGATCCACTGCTGTTTGTCATTTTCATAAACAACCTGGATGAGAGCATGGAAGGATGGGTTAGTAAATTTGCAGACGACACTAAGATCGGTACAGTTGGTGATAGTGCCGAAGGATGTGGTAGGTTGCAGAGGGACATAGATAACCTGCAGAGCTGGGCCAAGAGGTGGCAAATAGTGTTTAATGCAGAAAAGTGTGAGGTGGTTCACTTTGGAAGGATAACAGGAATGCAGAGTACTGGGCGAATGATAAGATTCTTGGTAGTGTAGATGAGCAGAGAGGTCTCAGTGTCCATGTACATAGATCCCTCAAAGTTGCCACCTAGGTTGGTAGGGCTGTTAAGAAGGCATGCGGTGTGCCGGAGTAGAGGGAATTTCATTAGTATTTATTTATTTATTATTTGGAACCAGAAGATCATGCTGCAGTTGTACAAAACTCTGGTGTGGCCGCACTCGGAGTATTGCGTGCTGTTCTGGTCACCACATTATAAGAAGGATATGGCAGCTTTGGAAAGGGTTCAGAGGAGATTTACTTGGATGTTGCCTGGTATGGGGGGAGGTCTTATGAGGAAAGTTTGAGGGACTTAAGGCTAATTTTGTTTGAGAGAAGAAGGTTAAGAGGTGACTTAATTGAGACATATAAGATAATCAGAGGGATAGATTGGGTGGACAATGAGAGCCTTTTTCCTAGGATGGTGATAGCTAGTACAAGAGGACATAGCTTCAAATTGAGGGGTAATAGATATAGGACAGGTGTCAGAAGTAGTTTCTTCACTCAGAGAATAGTAGGGGCGTGGAACGCACTGCCTGCAACAATAGTACACTCACCAACTTTAAGGGCATTTAAATGGTCATTGGATAGGCATATAGATGAGGTGAGGTTGAGCAATTCATCAACTTCACCAACACATTCCACCCTGACCTTAAATTTACCTGGACCATCTCTGACACCTCCCTCCCCTTCCTGGACCTCTCCATCTCCATTAATGACGACCGACTTGACACTGACATTTTTTACAAACCCACCGACTCCCACAGCTACCTGGATTACACCTCTTCCCACCCTACCTCTTGCAAAAATGCCATCCCGTAGTCCCAATTCCTCCGCCTCCACCGTATCTGCTCCCAGGAGGACCAGTTCCACCATAGAACACACCAGATGGCCTCCTTCTTTAGAGACCGCAATTTCCCTTCCCACGTGGTTAAAGATGCCCTCCAACGCATCTCGTCCACATCCCACACCTCCGCCCTCAGACCCCACCCCTCCAACCGTAACAAAGACAGAACACCCCTGGTGCTCACCTTTCACCCTACCAACCTTCGCATAAACCAAATCATCCGCCGACATTTCCGCCACCTCCAAAAAGACCCCACCACCAGGGATATATTTCCCTCCCCACCCCTTTCCGCCTTCCGCAAAGACCGTTCCCTCCGTGACTACCTGGTCAGGTCCACGCCCCCCTACGACCCACCCTCCCATCCTGGCACTTTCCCCTGCCACCGCAGGAACTGTAAAACCTGTGCCCACACCTCCTCCCTCACCTCTATTCAAGGCCCTAAAGGAGCCTTCCACGTCCATCAAAGTTTTATCTGCACGTCCACTAATATCATTTATTGTATCCGTTGCTCCCGATGCGGTCTCCTCTACATTGGGGAGACTGGGCGCCTCCTAGCAGAGTGCTTAGGGAACATCTCTGAGACACCCGCACCAATCAACCAAACCGCCCCGTGGCCCAACATTTCAACTCCCCCTCCCACTCTGCCGAGGACACGGAGGTCCTGGGCCTCCTTCACCGCCGCTCCCTCACCACCAGACGCCTGGAGGAAGAACGCCTCATCTTCCGCCTCGGAACACTTCAACCCCAGGGCATCAATGTGGACTTCAACAGTTTCCTCATTTCCCCTTCCCCCACCTCATCCTAGTTTCAAACTTCCAGCTCAGCACTGTCCCCATGGCTTGTCCGGACTTGTCCGACCTGCCTAGCTCCTTTTCCACCTATCCACTCCACCCTCTCCTTCCTGACCTATCACCTTCATCTCCTCCCCCACTCACCCATTGTACTCTATGCTACTCTCTCCCCTCCCCCATCCTCCCCTAGCTTATCTCTCCACGCTTTCAGGCTCACTGCCTTTATTCCTGATGAAGGGCTTTTGCCCAAAACGTCGATTTCGCTGCTCGTTGGATGCTGCCTGAACTGCTGTGCTCTTCCAGCACCACTGATCCAGAATATAGATGAGAATGGCATAATGTAGGTTAGATGGGCTTCAGATTGTTTTCACTGGGCAGTGCAACATCGAGGGCCAAAGGGCCTGTACTGCACTGTAATGTTCTATGTCCTATGCTCTTGGTGGGCCTTCCCTAAAGTAAACTTGGGTCCTCTAGATTGACAGTAGTGCTGTAGTGAGGAAGGTGCCAAGCTGTGAACGTACAGATTGTGGTCAAATATAATTCTGCTGTTGGTGCTATTGGCCTCACTTATGCCCAACTTTGAGCTCATTCATCCCATTTAGCATGGCAGTAGTGACCCAGAACACAATGAAGGATTCCCTCAGAGTGAAGGTCAGACTTTGGCTCCATCAGGATTAGGTTGTGGTTATTCCTACAGACTCTATTATGGACAGTTGGATCTACTATGGGCAGATTGATAGGGATGAGGTCAGGAGAATTTATTTCCTCTTATTGTTTCCCTCAGATCCAGACTAGCTCCTATGTCCTTTAGGACTCAGTCTGCCTGGTCTGTAGTGGGAGTGCTGAGCCAAAATTGGTGGTGGATATTGAAGAGCCCACCCAGACAACACTCAGTGCCTTTGGCACCCTCAAAATGAACGAATATTGATTCATTACCTGAGGCAGGGGTGGGGGTTGGGAAGGTGTAGGTGATAATCGGCAGATTTCTTTGCCCATGTTTGATTCGGTGCACTTTCACTTTATGGGGTCCGGAGTCATTGTTGAGGGGTGCCAAGGCACCTCTCTCCCAACTGTACACCATTCTGTCACCAGACTGGGGGGACTTTTTCCTGGTGACTGGACATACCTGGGAATGCCTGGTATATTGCCTCATACTCTTATAAAGTGTGTTTTGCTGAGTACAATGTTGTTTGAGAACTCTCCCAGTCTTGGCACAAACCCCCAGATGCCAGTAAAGTGGCAAAGTCGGCAAGGCTGTGTTTGCCTTTGTGGTGCTGGGTGGTTTAGTTTTAGTTTGATACAATTGAACGGCTTATTCAGCCATTGGCAAGAATGGTAGATTTCCTTTCCTATGGCAATTGGTAATGTGCCGTTGTGGTAATGTTGTTGAGCTAATAAACCAGTGGTCCAAGTTAATGATTCAAGGTTATGATTCCAAATTCTGGCACAGCGTGTCATGAAATGTAATTTATCTAATATATCTGAAATTAATAAAAAATCAAACTTTTTAGTCTTCCACTGTTACTAGATTTTTGCCATTTTCAAAAAACCCTCTTCCAACCTTTTGAAACTCCAAACTGTATGACCTTATATTTGACAAGAGTATTCACTCGTATAATTTAAGAATTTGATCGATGTAGATTTCTTTGAAAGGCTGTGCTTCCATCTCCACTGCTGATAATACCATCTGCCTTTGTGGCTTCACCAAGTTTGGAAATGTAGCTATTATTTAATCATGAGCATGTTGTGTAGTTGAAGCCCTGCCACAGATCCTTTTACCACTTGTGATATCAGACTAATGATGCATTATCCCCTCACTTTTGGCTTCTTCCATTCACCCAATTTCCTCACAAAATTGACCCTTTTTTCTTCAATTCAAAGAGCTTTGTCTTTAGCTCTGGCAACACATGCTTGCCTGGTGGTCTGGGCTGGAGGTTTTGTTCCAGGGAGCTGCAGAAGTTCAGCAACAACCTGCTGTGAAATCCTGAACCTCCTACGGCAGTTGCTGTTACACCTGTTGATTAGATTAGATTACTTACAGTGTGGAAACAAGGCCTTTGGCCCAACAAGTCCACACCGACCCTCCGCCTGACGTTCTGTCTATAGGCCCTGGATTGAAGATCTCTCTCACCACCTCCCCCCCCCTCCCAGTTTCTTTGTGTCTTGTGGCCGAGACATGTGATTGAGGAGAAGGCAGCTGGTGTTGCTCCTCCTGCTGCTTTTGCGGGCTGCTGCTGCTGCCCTTCTTGTTAATTGTTAGAGGTGCACGATTGGGTTGCAGAGGCTGCCCCCAGTCTTGTAGCAGGGACATGCAGACCACGTGAGTGAACTGACTTCCAAGAAGCTGGAACCTGTAAGAAGACAGAAGGTATGCTGTCAGCATAAGCTTCTCAATGAGGCCTGGATACTACTGTTCAGTTTCACTGGTTGAAGGCTTCTCAGTCACTCGACCGTTCTCTGGTTGACCTTGGTGAGCTCCACACTGATCAGGAAACACAAGGTCTTGCTGTTCAAGCCAGATTGCTGAGTTAAATTTTCAGTTAATTGCCTCATTAAGTATTCTGATTCCTTTCCCAGCAACCCCATAGAGGTTCCATACCTCACTTGCAAATCTATCCTGGTTTAAACCTGTCAGATTGCTCATCTATTTGTGCTTTAACCCCTATGTCTGCCCCACAAACCACTTCCTCATGGCTGTTAAAGTTCTGCTCACTGCCTCTAATCATTTCCAGGCGAGCAATATAAGGCTAACTGGCTGTAACTCCCCAGGTTTTCTCTCTTTCACTTTTCTTAATTAAGAAAATGACATAATCAATTTTCCAATTGAAAGAAATAACTTTCAAATTGGGAAAACTTTGTGAGTTTAGTTGGAGTTAAGGCAGCAATATTCTCAACTACATTTTTAAAAACCCCAAGACGAAAGCAACTGATCCTTTTCAGAGCCTTTCTTCTCATTACTGCTACTTTGCCAACATAAATCTGATCTGTTGCTTACTCAATGGTAACTTCCTTTAATGTCTGGCATGCTGTATTCTTCTGCTCTGGTAAATACTGACACAAAACAACTGGTCAGCATACCCTCCATTTTCTTGTTTACATTGACAATATCAGTTATCAATGTTAAGGTTGCCCTGATTGTGCACACTTCCCTAATGTATTTGTGATTTTGTTTGGGCTGAATTTGATGTCCTTTTTCAGTATCTTTTCATGTTCCCCTTTATAGTGCTTATTGTCACCCATTGCCATTCATTGTATTACTGCAATTCATTAGGATCAGTTTTTACATTTTATTTCTGTGATTGTACATTTTTTCTTTGACACTTACCTTTTCAGTTGGGCAAGGCTGTCCATTTTGGCAAGTGTAACTTTTGCACCTTAGTAATACAGGCTGGTGCTAAGTCATTTAATTTGTTTTTGAATACCTCCCATTGATCTTCTGTCATTTTTGCCAATTCACAGATTTGAGAAGTGTACTGTGAGAGGTCTCTGTCGTCTCCCATTCAACTCAGCCTTCTTTAAATCTAGAATCTTGTAGCTGCTTTGCATTTCTCACTTTCAAATACTGGCATTTCAAAATAACCTGGCATCAGGTTATTACCTAAATTTGGCTCATCACTCGTTACTGAATTGAATATGGAATACCCCTTTTATGGATCTGGGACATACTGCAGAAAACTACCCTAGACACATAACAAGAAACTCACTATACTTCTGGCATGTGACAGTCTGCCTGTCCCGATCCATAAGAAGTTACATTTACTCTTTAAAACCATTGTACCATTGTTTCCTATTTAATCTTTCCCTTTGTACAATCTGCCAGTTCATAGCTGCTTGCATGTGTCCTGCACATACAGCTGCTCCAGACTGAAAGTATGTTTTGTTTATAACTCTTCATATATAAATCTTCACTGTATGCTCAACTCTCTTATCATTTATGTAACTTCATCCTTCACTGAGATCACTCTTTCCCTTCTACTGTTTTCCCCAACTTTCTTGTAACCTGGTATATTTAGTTCCATTCCTGAATTTTGCCTTGTAAATACTAGAAAGGCTTGGGGAGTCAGCAGGATTTGTTCTTATAGCCATAGTACTAATATGGATTGTCTTTCTTAATGCCAATGATATCAAGGGATATTATCAGTGCAGGAAAATAGTGTTGAGGTATTAGATCAGCCATTGTTTGAAGGGTTACTGGGGGTAAGATAGAAGAATTGGTTGAGAAACATATCAATGGAGAAGCAGTCTTGATGGGATGAATGGCCTAATTCTGCTCCTGTATCTGGCAGTTATAGAAATTGATAGGAATCATAATTGGAGACCGAAATACTGATTAGTTTTTTGAGAAGATTTGTAGCTCAGGTTGAGGTTCTGGATGTAGATTTGCTTGCTGAACTGGAAGGTTCATTTCCAGATGTTTCGTCACCCTCCTAGGTAACATCTTCAGTGGGCCTCCGGGCAAAGCACTGTTGATAATTCCTGCTTTCTATTTATATGTTTGGGGTTCTTTAAGTTAGTGATGTCATTTCCTGTTCTTTTTCTCGGGGGTAGTACATGGGGTCTAACTTGATGTGTTTGTGGATAGAGTTGGAATGCCATGCTTCCAGGAATTCTTGTGTGTGTCTCTGTTTGGCTTGTCCTAGGATGAATGTGTTGTCCCACTTGAAGTGGTCTCCGTCCTCATCTGTATGTAAGGATCATGTGAGAGAGGGTCATGTCATTTTGCGGCTTGTTAATGTTCATACATCCTGGTGGCTAGTTTTCTGCATGTTTGTCCAATGTAGTGTTTGATACAGACTTTGCATGATATTTTGTAAATAACATTAGTTTTGCTTGTTGTCTGTATAGGGTCTTTCAAGTTCATTAGCTGCTGTTTTTGTGTGTTGTGGGTTTGTGGACTACCATGATGCCAAGGGATCTGAGTAGTCTGGCAGTCATTTCCACTATTAGAAGACCCAAAGACACATACACCAAACACCACTAACTTCAGCAGCAAGACAGTATCGTCAAGCTAGTGGATCTATGCCTTACCACACACTTCACCTTCAACAAAAAACCTACAGACAAACCAATGGAACACCCATGGGATCTCTGATATCAGGGTTCTTAGCAGATGCAGTAATGCAGAGACTCGAACAAACAGCTCTGCTAACTATCCAACCCAAGCTTTGGGTCCGCTATGTGGATAACACCTTTATCATCACTGAACTAAACAAATTAGAGGAAACCTTCAAGACTTTAGTCAACAAATTCACTAAAGAGGAGGAAAACAACAATGAACTGCCATTCCTAGATGTCACAGTGGAGGGAAGAGTCAATGTGCAACTTCAAACCAGCGTCTACAGGAAAACAAGACATACGGAACAAATATTGAACTACAGAAGCAATCATCCCAACATCCACAAACAAAGCTGCATCAGAACATTATTCCAATGAGCCACCACACACTGCAGCACAGAGGAACTATGCAGAGCAGAGGAAAATCACCTATACAGTGTATTCAAAAAGAATGGGTACCTAATGAACACAGTCCACAGATTTCTCAGCAACAAACCCAAACAAGCAGACAAAACGTGTCCAGAAACTCTAGCCACTCTGCCCTACATCAAAGACATCTTGGAAATGACTGTCAGACTATTCAAACCCCTTGGCATCATGGTAGCCCACAAACCCAACAGACTAAAACAGCAACTAATGAACTTGAAAGACCCTATACAGACAGCAAGCAAAACTAATGTTATTTACAAAATACCATGCAAGGTCTATAACAAACACTACATTGGACAAACAGGCAGAAAACTAGCCACCAGGATATATGAACTTCAACTAGCTACAAAACGACATGACCTTCTCTCACCAGTATCCTTACATACAGATGAGGAAGGACATCACTTTGATTGGGACAACACATCCATTCTAGGACAGGCCAAACAGAGACACACACGAGAATTCCTAGAAGCATGGCATTCCGACCGGAACTCTATCAACAAACAGATAAGTTAGACCCTATTTACCATCCCCTGAGAAAAAGAACAGGAAATGACATCACCACTGGAAATTATGTCACCACAGGAAATGACATCACCAACCCAAAGAACCCCAAACATATAAATAGAAAACAGGAATTATGAAGATGTGTTCCGAGGTGGGTGACGAAATGTCTGGAAATGAACCTTCCAGCTCAGTGAGCAAACCGACATCCAGAACTGATTAGTTTTGTAAGAATGTAACTGAAACACTCATTTTCAAGTGGTGTTTATCTGAATGACACAATTATGTTTAAAGGCTGTTACCTATAACATTTATGTCCAATTATGTCCACCTATGATAAGTGTTTAAAATGAAACAGAATGGCTTGGTTCTCAAGCAATGATTCCAGAGGCAATGTGCGAGTGGCACCCTTTGTTATACAGGCTCAAAGAATTCAAAGGTCTCCTCCTGCTCCTATTTCCTATGTCCACTTACATTCCTGATCAATGTTGAGCCCCCAGGCTATTTACAGTAGGGAACTTGGTAATGATATTGAATGTCAAGGGGAAGTGGTTAGATTCTCTTTGCTAGACATGGTCATTACCTGGCGTTTTGGCATGAGTGTTATTTTCCACTTATAATCACAGACCTAAATATTATCCAGAACCTGATACATGCAACACAGACTGATTCATTATCTCAATGAGGAGATTACAGGGTGACCTGAACAAGTTAGGGGAGTGGTCAGATGCACGGCAGATGCAGTTTAATGGGGATAAATGTATGGTGGCAAGAACAGGAAGGCAGATTACGACCTAAATGGAATCAATTTAGGTAAAGGGGCAGTACAGAGAGATCTGGGTGTTCTTGTACACCAGTCAATGAAGGTAAGCATGCAGGTACAGCAGGTAGTGAAGAAAGCTAATAGCATGCTGGCCTTCATAACAAGGGGATTGAGTATAGAAGCAAAGAGGTTCTTCTGCAGCTGTACAGGGCCCTGGTGAGACCACACCTGGAGTACTGTGTGCAGTTCTGGTCTCCAAATTTGAGGAAAGACATTCTGGCTATTGAGGGAGTGCAGCGTAGGTTCACAAGATCAATTCCTGGAATGGCGGGATTACCTTACACTGAAAGACTGGAGCAACTGGGCTTGTATACCCTTGAGTTTAGAAGACTGAGAAGGGATATGATTGAGACATATAAGATTATTAAAGGATTGGACACTCTGGAGGCAGGAAGCATGTTTCTGCTGGTGGGTGAATCCCGAACCAGAGGACATAGTTTAAAAATAAGGGGTAGGTCACTTAGAACAGAGTTGAGGGGAGATTTCTTCACCCAGAGAGTGGTGGCTTTGTGGAATGCTCTGCCCCAGAAGGCAGTGGAGGCCCAATCTCTGGATTCAATTAAGAAAGGGTTGGATAGAGCTCTCAAGGATTGTGGAATCAAGAGTTATGGAGATAAGGCAGGAACAGGATACTGATTAAGGATGATCAGCCATGATCATATTGAATGGTGATGCAGGCTCGAAGGGCAGAATGGCCTACTCCTGCACCTATTGTCTATTGTCTATAAAATTTTGATTCCGTTTGTTACTTGAGGTTAACTTGATAAGAATGTTGCCAATTCAAGCTTCACATGACAATCTCACCATGTGACTGAAGCTAACATACTGACGAATTTCTCTGCTCCATTATTCCAAGTGCTGTCCATTAGTTCTGGGCCCTAGTCAATTGCTCAGTGATTCATATGGAAACTAACACCCCTTCCCCAAGCAACATCACCACACAGCAAATTAACTGGACACTTTATTTCATAGATATTTGCAGGATTTTGTTGTTGCGTCTTACTTATTGTGATGGTCCATTGCATTCCTGATGAAGGGCTCCTGCCCGAAATGTTGATTTTCCAGCTGGTCAGGTGCTGCCTGACCTATTATGTTTTTCCAGCACCACTCTAATCTTGTCTCTGGTCCCATTGTTGTCAACTGCTTGTATTTTGATGTAGTACCTGGCATTTTTATCTGAATGAAAAGCTTATTGCTTTGAGGGTCTGTTAAGATTGATTCATTCTACACTGAAACTTATTTATATTGCAATTATACAGAGAACTAAGTTATAAAATAGCATCAGGCGATTTCACAAACTTGAAAGTAGTAATGAAGGCTCTGTCAATACCATGCTGGAGAATTACAACTTTTTTTCTACCATAGAGATGATGGGATTTGTTTTAGCTGCAACAGTATACCCTGGCAAGCCATTTATTGATTTTAGCTAATTGTGACTTTGAGAATTTCTGTAACATTTTCTACATTAATTGTGTTTTTTTTCAATACAAGCTGTTACTGTTCTTTCCAGAGAGTAGAATTTTGATGGAACCATATTTTGCACCACTTTACGGTTCTTCCCTTTCTCACCTTTCCTCAATAGTTACACAGGAGATGAAAATGGAGCCAAATGTGAAGTTCAAGCCCAAGTTCTTGGCACATCCAACTAACTTTGGCCCTTTAATTTTTGAGGACAATACCATCTACATCCTGCAGAGGGAGTAGGAAACATGTGTGAGAAGCACAGCATCAATACTCAATCTCGTGTGGCGAAGTGCCACTTGTTTCTGTGATTTGTTTGTAGATCGCTTGGGTTAGTTTTAATAAAGCATTTTTTTAAAATAGCGTTGAGAATGTAGCAATTTAATGTTGAGTTGATTGCAGTAGTTTAGCTGGAATTTGACCTTTTCTTCATCCCAAAAAATATATCATTAACTTCAGTTGTGGGTACAAAAAGAAAGATTTGCATTTATATAGCACCTTTCACAACCACAGGACATCTCAAACACTTTACAAGCAACTCACTATTTCTGGAAAGTAGTTGCGGTTGTAGTATAGATAATATGACTTTTAATAGTAATGTAAAGTTTTGGATTTCAAGAGAAATTGATAGAAATCATAATTGGAGACAGAAATACAGATTAGTTTTGTAAGATTCTAACTGAAACATTCATTTTCAAGTGGTCTTTATCTGAATCACAAAATTATGTTAAAAGGCTGTTACCTATTACATCAATTACACCCAACTATGATAAGTGTTTAAAATGAAACAGAACTGTTTGGTTCTCAAGCAAAGACATTATTCCAAAGGCAATGTCTGAGTGGCTGCCCCTTGCTTTACAGGCAATATTTGAATATTGCATTAAGATACGTAAGCAAAATTGAAGTAAATGGGAATCAGGGAAAACTCTCTTCTGTTTGTTGTCAAACTAGCACAGAGGAAGATGGTTGTGATTGTTAATGCCAAACATTGTTGCAAGTGATGTGTGTAGGGGCTGCCATGGATTGTACACAAAGACACTTACAGCAGAGGGAGAGGCCACATGATTATCCAAGTCAGTCCTCTTTTCATTGAAGAAATGTAAAAAAAACACAATCATTTGCATTTACAAATTATGCAAATTACCCAATGTACATAGATACAAAGAAAATTATCATTGATTAACAAGAGAATGTGTTAAACTCAATCAGTTCCAATTTCATCAGTTCTGCACTTGCATCACATGCATCTCCTTTAAATAACGTGAGTCTCTAAATGGTCATATGCATCTGTGTTATTATTGCTGTTCCTTTGGTACCTGCCTGTTCCTGTGGTAACGTTTCTTCTCCAGGGAGTGTCATTCCTATGGGGAATGCTGTTGCCATATTAACTGTTGTTACTGATCCATTTCTGCTACTGGGAACAGTGGATCGCTGGCACTGATGGTTGTTCTGTGCAAATGGTGAGTTTATTCCTATTCCACTGTCTGCAGTTAAGAAACAGCTTCTTCTGTTGCATGTATTTGTCTGTGGTCGTGACAACATGTCAGGTTTTTGATATATCCATTGTATACAATTGTGGTAACACCCTCAGCTACAGTATGGTTAATCCATGAAACTCATTGTCACAAAAGCTATGGAGGCCAAGTCATTCGGTGTATTTAAGACAGAGATAGGTAGGTTCTTGATTAGCAAGAAAATCAAGGGTCATGGGGAGGAGGTGGAAGAATGGGATTGAGAAACATTATCAGCCATGAACAAATAGCGGATAAGATTCTCTGGGCCAAATGGCCTAACCTTGTTCCTATATCTAATGGTCTTACAACTGCTCTACACAGGTTCTAAGTTTCTATTTGGGCAGACTTTTGTTGAGAGTGTTAAACATTTGTACTCTGACTGGTTTCCTAATTCTCAGTTCTGGAAATGATTTGGCACTTTGATCAAAGTCAAATTTGGCTTTCCGTTCCTTCACCTTGATTTTGTCACTCATGCTCTTTGCCACTTCTGGCTTCAGGAATGGTGCTGTGTCCACTGCTTTTCATCATTTATATAAATGATTTGAGTGTGTACATAGGAGGTGCTGTTAGTAAGTTTGCAGATGACACCAAAATTGGTGATGTCGCAGAAAGAGAGGAAGGTTGCTTCTGAGAACAATGGGACTTTGATCAGATAGGCCAATGGAGCGACCAATGGTAGATGGAATTTAATTTAGATAAATGTGAGGTGCTGCAATTTGCATTAGAATTAGAATTCCTACAGTGTAGAAACAGGCCCTTTGGCCCAACAAGTCCACAATGCCCAGACCCATTACCCTACATTTCTCCTGACTAATGCATCTAACCTACACATCCCTGAACACAATGGGTCATTTTATAATGGCCAATTCACCTAACCTGCACATCTGTGGACTGTGGGAGGAAACCCACAGAGACACCGGGAGAATGTGCAAACTCCACACAGATACTGGATCCCTGGCGTTGTGAGGCAGCAGTGGTAACCATTGAGCAACTATGCCCCCGCCTGCCCCCCCCTCCCCCCAAACCCCCACTCCCTCTGGAAAGGCAAATCAGGGCAGGACCTGGAGTCCTTGGAATGCAGGTTTATAGTTCCTTGAACGTGGAATCCCACATAGATAGGATAGTGAAGGCATTTGATCTGCCTGCCTTTGTTGGTCAGAGCATTGACTATAAGAGTTGGGAGGTCATGTTATAGTTGTACAGGTCAGTGGTTAGGCCACTCTTGGAATATTGTTTGCAATTCTGGCCTCCCTACTACAGGAAGGATGTTGTGAAACTTGAAAGGATTTAGATAAGATGTGCAAGCTTGCTGCCAGGGTTGGAGGATTTGAGCTATCGGAAGAGGCTGAGTACACTGGGGCTACTTTCCCTGCAGCATCAGAAGCTGAGGGTTGATATTACAGAAGATTATAAAATCATGAGGTGCATGGATAGAGTGAATAGCCACAGTCTCTTCTCTGGGTGGGGGTCCAAAACTAGTAGGCATAGCTTTTAGGTGAGAGGGGAAATATTTAAAAGGGACCTAAGGGGCAAGGGAAAAAATAGAATTGGTTGCTGTCTGGGATGTCAGAGTCACCAACCAAGATTTGATCAATTGCATCTTTTTTTGCCAGACTTACTTACTTCAACAAAATAAAACTGTAATTTACACAGGACTCTACCCTCTAGCCAGATAAATCTTTTCCCCCAGTGGAAAACTGGAAAGCGGAGATATGTTTGCTTTTTGTCCAGGAGTAAAAAAATGAACTGACATCACGAATTTGGAAGCAACTGGCTGTGTCTCACAAATTGATCATATACTTTTGGGAGATCTCCCTGACTGTCATAATGCAAACTCAGTATTCATGAAACAGGATCAGTTGTGCTTCAACCGTAATCCCTTCCAGTTGCATTTGTGGTTGTGAAGTTGATGTTAAGATGGTCTAGTTAAATAGCAAAGATAAGACATTTGATTGGGATTGGATGATCTGACACAAAGAGCAATGAAAAATTGTTCTGATCAGCTTGTTGAAGTGATGATCAAAGTGATCGGTTCACTTATGTGGTGGAAATACTCTTGAGAGATTTTGGCTGAACACAACCACCACAATTATATAAACAATACAACTGCGTAATCCTTCAATGACTATTGGTAAATTATTGGAAAGTTGCTGGTAAATGTTTCAATCTAAATGGCATATTATTACATCGATAAAGTCCATAAAGTGATTAATAATTAGAAAAGCTTTCATCTTATTAGTTCTATCTGTTAATGGAGCTTGCCAGTATCATTTGCTGGCCATTGCCTGGCATTTGTGTTGTGTAAATGTTACTTGCCACTTGTCAGCCCAAACCTGAATATTGTCCAGGTCTTTCTCCATTTGGACATGGACTACTTCAGTTATATAAGGAGTGCGAATCGTGCTGAACATTATGCAATTATCAGTGGTCATCCCCATTTCTGACTTTATTGGTCATTGATGAAGCAGCTGGAGATGGTTGGGCTCGGACGCTACCCTGTGGGAGTCCTGCAGCGATGACCTGAGTCCCATTGTTTATAGGTTTGCTAGGATTCCTTGTTGCCACACTTAATCAAATATGGGCTGCATGCCAAGGGCACCTGGTATTTCATATTCAGTTGATGTCTTGTTCTTCTGTCTTCTTTGCAATAGTTACAAACCATTTTTCTCCTTTAGACTTGACAATAATAACCTATTCTAAGATGTAGATTGAATTATCTGACTGTTTTTCTGACTTCTCTCTAGTACCCATGCTTGTTTTGTTGGAATTGTCATTTGATGGTTTCGAGACAACAGTTCTCTATTCACATCTCTGCAGTGCTGCATGATTATACGGTGATGGCTATAGTACCTTCTACTGCAGACCCTGCTTGGCAGTACCCCTTCCACAACAAATGCTGCAACCAGGGTTCAAGACACCAATCAACTGTAGTCTCTCTTTTTCTAAATTGACCACATTTGGGTTTTCAGATTGTAACAGTTATAATATAAGAAAGCAGCATCTCATTTGTGTCTAATAACTTGTTCTTAAATAGATCTTTAGCAATGCTGAGAGAGGGTACAGCAATAAGGAGACTGATGCAAATGATACAGTTGTATCTCTGGGAAATGTCCTACTGTGTCACCCAACTGCCCCTTTCACATGAACGAAGGTATGTCAACTAACGTTCGCATTCAGATAGTCTCACGATCAACTTTTGTGGTGGTTGTACTTTCTGAGTATCCATGATACAAAGAAGGAATGAACCATGTCTATCCCTTAAGGAAGCAAACCTTCATGCCACATGCACTTGCTAGTTTTTTTAATCTATTCATTTATTGGATGTGGGTGTCACCGGCAAAGACATAAATTATTGCCCATCTCTGTTTGTCCTTGAAATAAATAGTTTAGGAGACTATTTCACAGAATGAAGAACAAATGAATGAAGGGAAAGATCCACATTCCTCTAGATCTGAAGTCACATGAAGATCAGACCTGGCCAAGATGACAGATTTACTTCCCTAAATTACAATAGTGAACCACATGAATTTACTCAGCAATCAATGATATTTTTGTGGTTTTGCAGACTAGCTTTCACTTTCAAATTTGTCATAACTTATGATTTCTATTTGAACTCACATCCCCAGAGAAATAGCTTGAACCTCTGGATTACCAGTGCAATGACATGACCACTCGTCCACTATGTCGCCCTGATGACGAAGTCAATGAGACTTCGATGCACTTAGGCAACACACAATATGCCCGCACCACGTAGAATTATAGAGATGTACAGCATGGAAACAGACCCTTCGGTCCAACCCGTCTATGCTGACCAGATATCCCAACCCAATCTAGTCCCACCTGCAAGCACCCGCCCATATCACTCCAAACCCTTCCTCTTCATATACCCATCCAAATGCCTCTTAAATGTTGCAATTGTACCAGCCTCCACCACTTCCTCTGGCAGCTCATTCCATACATGTACCACCCTCTGTGTGAAAAAGTTGCCCCATGGGTCTCTTTTATATCTTTCCCCTCTCACCCTAAACCTATGCCCTCTTTTTCTGGACTCCCGATCCCATGGAGAAGACTTCACCTATTTACCCTATCCATGCCCCTCATCATTTTGTAAACCTCTATAAGATTTTTGTAAACCTCTATAAGGTCACCCCTTAGCCTCCGACGCTCCAGGGAAAACAGCCCCAGCCTGTTCAGCCTCTCCCTGTAGCTCAAATCCTCCAACCCTGGCTACATCCTTGTAAATGTTTTCTGAACCCTTTCAAGTTTCACAACATCTTTCCGATAGGAAGGAGAGCAGAATTGCATGCAATATTCCAACAGTGGCCTAACCAATGTCCTGTACAGCCGCAACATGACCTCCCAGAGTACTCAATACTCTGACCAATAAAGGAAAGCATACCAAACGCCTCCTTCACTATTCTATCTACCTGCAACTCCACTTTGAAGGAGCTATGAACCTGCACTCCAAGGTTTCTTTGTTCAGCAACACTCCCTAGGACATTACCATTAAGTGTATAAGTCCTGCTAAGATTTGCTTTCCCAAAATGCAGCACCTCGCATTTATCTGAATTAAACTCCATGTGCCACTTCTCAGCCCATTGGCCCATCTGGTCAAGATCCTGTTGTAATCTGAGGTAACCCTCTTCGCTGTCCACTACACCTCCAATTTTGGTGTCATTTGCAAACTTACTAACTGTACCTCTTATGCTCGCATCCAAATCATTTATGTAAATGACAAAAAGTAGACAAAAACAGCACCGATCCTTGTGGCACTCCACTGATCACATGATGCAAGGATTAATAACATTTGAGGTCACTAAAGTTGTTTTGTCTGTTCAGATAATGTTATGATCTGAACTAATATTGTTACTTTACAAGTAAGATCCTAGACTGAAATGCAGTTTGACAGATTATATTTTGATTTGGTTGCTTTCAATGAGGTGGCCTTTGACTGAAACACAACCATGCAATGCTGCGGGTTTGTTTTTAGCAATAAGAAAGAAAATTATTATGTTAAAGACATGAAAATAAAATAGAATAAACCAAATTATTAATATGTAACACAGGTTTAAAGATCTTGAAACACACAGTAAAAGATATGACATTATTCTTAATAAGACCACTTTACAGTACTCACTCTAGAGAAAGTTCACTCCTGTATCACATTTATTGGGCTTAACCAATGCTTCAATTGCTGTTCTTGCCAGTCTGATAGTCCCTTGCTTGAGTCTTCATATAGCTGAGCTTAGACTTTTTCAGATTCAGATTTGCTCTGGAGTTTTTCATCTTGACTGAGGCAACCTATTTCTTAATAGTTCTAAATTATCTCCCTTTTTCAGGAGAATCTGATATATACATCCAGCTTTAACCACAACTTCTAGAAACTGAAATCAGAAAACTTTCTTCAACGATGTGTGTTTCCCTAAAACAAAACAAATTCATTTGGATCCTTCAAACTGGTGCATTAATGCATGACACTTTTTATTTTCACATATATAAGCTCTCTCATCATAAACAAATTCCCACTCACCTCCAAGAATTGTACCCATCATACATTTTATTGTTATCAAAACATGGTTTCAGAATGCCTGATATGTTCATCATTAAAATTCAGCCACACAATCTAAAACCCATATGCCACTAGTTCAAAATCCAAGCTCCAAATTAAATGATATTAAAACATATATAAATCACATGCCTAATATCGTATAAGCTCAAACTAGACCTTAATGTATCTCTTCAAACAGTATTTATTAAGACCCTGTCCATGATGGCTATGCAGTCGAGTCTCTGTTTTGAGCTGCTGTAATTCACTCTAACAGTGACTTTCTCATATAATTGCTGGGATTATAATTACATCACAGCATATCTCAGAGTTTCATCTCACAATCATTAAACCCTATTACTGCAAATACACCTCTGTTTCCTTTGAAGAAGAGGAATTAAGAAAAGTCTGCAGAATGCATGAATTCTGACATACAACTGTGGCCAAAGAGGTGCGGCCAAATATTCATTTATTTCTCAAGGATATAGTGGCTTGCATGGAGTTGGAGTACTTGGTGACTGCTTTTGTGGCTTTGGCGTTAGCGTGTCTGGCTCATTCTACAGGCAACAAGAGACAAATGTACTTTGGATGTCCCTAACTAAGATAGTGTGGCTCTAGTGAATACAAATCTGCTGCACTCAAAAATGTCAATAATGAAGTAGTTCATGACACTCATAGTTTTACTCTTAGTTGAACAATGAACCTGGGACACTATTTCCAATGTAAACAGAGTAGCTCTTCCATACACAGACCTTCCCCAGTTTCTTGGCTGATTTTCTGGTGACTTTAGTAAGTGACTGCTTTGAAGTCTTAGCATCAAGATTGTATACATGTACCTATGATTGCGGTAGTTTGGTCTCTAAAGAGACGCATATTGTGTATTAAATTCCTGTCTTTTGCCCACCAGAGACCATACAGCTCCTTCAGCATAGTGATCCCACCTAGACCCAAAGAAGAGAAGCTCCCTTCAGCATAGTGATCCTGTATCTTGGTTATTGGGCCCTGATGTATCTGCCTTGGGTCCGAGTTGATGGTATACACTATTGCTGTTGTTTATTGATGGTAGAGAGAGTGAATGCTGAGGTGACAGGTGGAATACTAAGAATTGGTGGTTATCTTGATCTAATATTACTGTAGATGTGCTCATCCTGGAAAGTGAAGAGTCCTCCATCACACTTTTGACTTTCCCCTTGTGAGCAGATTTAAGGGGTCACGATGTGAGTTATCAATCAAATAATTCCTAGTCTTTGACATGCTTTTGTAGCTGCAGTATTTATATAGCTAGTCCAGTTCAGTTTCTGGACAACAGTAACATCAAGGGTACTGACAAATTGTTGGACTCTCCTTTGCCCAGTCTTTGCGTGGCATACATGTTTCTTGCCAGTTATCAGCTCAAATTTGAACGGTGTCCTGGTCATGCTGCCTGCTCTGGTTGCTTTGCAAAAACCTGTCAAACAAAAATAAAATGTCCTTGATTTGAAGCTTATTTTGATGGAGCCAAGGAAAAGCAGGTTGCTCATGTGGGAACCATTTATAAATTTTAGATCTCTCTGGCCCTTGGCTTTTGTCCCCGGACAGGTAATTTATTCAGGGAATAGTTACAGAGTGAGAGAGATATACAGCACGGAAACACATCCTTCGGTCCAACTCATCCATGCTGACCAGATATCCCAATCCAATCCAGTCCCATCTGCCAGCACCCCGCCCATATCCCTCCAAACCCTTCCTATTCATATACCCATCCAGATGGCTTTTAAATGTTGCAATTCTACTAGCCTCCACCACATCCTCTGGCAGCTCATTCCATACACGCACCACCCTCTGCGTGAAAATGTTGCCACTTAGGCCTCTTTAATATCTTTCCCCTCTCACCCTAAACCTATACCCTCAAGTTCTGGATTCCCCCACCCCAGGGAAAATGCTTTGTTTATTTATCCTATCCATGTCCCTCATGATGGTATAAACCTGTATTAGGTCACCCCTCAGCTTCCGACGCTCCAGGGAAAACAGCCCCAGCCTATTCAACCTCTCCCTATAGCTCAAATCCTCCAACCCTGGCAACATCCTTGTAAATCTTTTCTGAACCCCTTCAAGTTTCACAACATCTTTCCGATAGGAAGGAGACAAGAATTACACGCAATATTCCAACCAATGTCAGTGGCCTAAACAATGTCCTGTACAGCTGCAACATGACCTCCCAACACATGTACTCAATTTTCTGACTGATAAAGAAAAGCTTACCAAACGCCTTCTTCCCTATCCTATCCACCTGCAAGTCCACAATCAAGGAACCATGAACCTGCATTCCAAGGTCTCTTTGTTCAGCAACACTCCCTAGGACCTTACCATTAAGTGTATAAATCCTGCTAAGATTTGCTTTCCCAAAATGCAGCACCTCACATTTATCTAAATTAAACACCATCTGCCACTTCTCAGCCCATTGGCCCATCTGATCAAGATCCGTTGTAATCTGAGGTAACCTTCTTCGCTGTCCACTACACCTCCAATTTTCATGTCATCTACAAATGTACTAACTATACCTCTTATGCTCACATCCAAGTCATTTATATAAATGATGAAAAGTAGAGGACTGATCCTTGTGGCACTCCCCGGTTACAGGCCTCCAGTCTGAAAAGCAACCCTCCACCACCACCTTCTGTCTTCTACCTTTGAGCCAGTTCTGTATCCAAATGGCTAGTTCTTCCTGTATTCCATGAGATCTAACCTTGCTATCCAGTCTCTCTTGGGGAAACTTGTCGAACACCTTACTGAAGTCCATATAGATCACATCTACACTCTGCCCTCATCAATCCTCTTTGTTACTTCTTCAAAATACTCAATCAAGTTTGTGAGACATGATTTCCTACACACAAAGCCATGTTGACTATCCCTAATCAGTCCTTGCCTTTCCAAATATATGTCCATCCTGTCCCTCAGAATTCCCTCCAACAACTTGTCCACCACTGATGTCAGACTCACTGGTCTATAGTTCCCTGGCTTGTCCTTATCACCTTTCTTAAACAGTGGCACCACGTTAGCCAACCTCCAGTCTACCAGCACCTCACCTGTGATATTGATGATACAAATATCTCAGTAAGAGGCCCGGCAATCACTTCCCTAGCTTCCCACAGAGTTCTAAGGTACACCTGATAGGTCCCGGGGATTTATCCACTTTTATGCATTTCAAGACATCCAGCACCTCCTTCTCTGTAATATGGACATTTTTCAAGATGTCACCATTTATTTCCCGATAGTCTATATCTTCAAGGTCCTTTTCCACAGTAAATACTGGTACAAAATACTCGTTTAGTATTTCCCCATTTTCTGTGGCTCCACACTAGGCCACCTAGCTGATTTTTGAGGGGCCCTATTCTCTCCCTAGTTACACTTTTGTCCTTAATGTATTTGTAAAATCCCTTTGGATCCTCCTTAACTCTACTTGTCAAAGTTATCTCATGTCCCCTTGTTGCCTTCCTTGTAAAGGAACAGATTTAGAAAAGTTAATTGAAATAGCAGTAGTGGTTTTGTGACTGATTTGATTGAGGAAGGAAACTACTGGTTTTGCGTTGCCATGCTGTGTGTACAGCAATGTAGGCTTTAAATATTATTTTGCGAAATTTAAGTCACAACATTTTAATATGATGAATTAATGCACAACTATTATTTCATAGTTGCCTGGAAGGAAATGCTTAAACAGATGGTGTTTGTGTGAGAAAATGGAAATGAAACCTATGGTTAGAGGATGATGAGGTTGAAGTTAGGAAAACAAGTTATTTGTACATTTACAATGAGACATTTTTTTCTACAGGATGAGACTGCCAAACTTAAGAGTATACTGACTTAAGGATAACAGTTTCAATTGCTAAATAACAATTGCAGGAAGAATACAAACTGTGTGATAAGGTAACTAGCACTTATTAAAACAAATTGTGAGGCTACCACAATACTCAATTGCAAATGAGAAGAATTTTCTTGTGTATAACAAAGAACAAAGAACAGTATAGCCTGGAACAGGCACTTCGGCCCACCAAGACTGCACTGACACATGACATCTTGCTTCTACAATGTCCTTATCCCTCTATTCCCTGCCTATTCATGCATCTATCACGATATTTCTTAAATGTTGCTTAAATGTATCTGCTTCTACTACCTCCTCTGGCAGTGCATTCAGGGCACTTGCCATCATCTTTGTCAAGAACTTGCCTCTGACATCTACTTTATAGTATATCTTCTTTATAGTTTCCCCTTTTACCTTAATCCCATGTCCCCTAGGTTTTCCAATCTCTCCTCATAGCTAACATTCTCCAAACCAGGCATCATTCTGATAAAGCCTTTCTGTACCTTCTCAAAAGACTTCATATCCTTCTTGTACTATGGCAACTAGAACTGTATACAATATTCCAAATGTGGTCTGACTAAAAATCAAGACAACTGCTTCATGACTTGCTAATTTTTCTCCTCTATGCTCTGACCAACTCATGCCATGTGCCATCTTGACCACCTTATCCACTTGTGTTGCCAAATTCAGAAAAACACCCTTCCACCACTAATTTCTTTTAACTTCCATATCAAACCAGTTCTGCATCCATCTGACCAGATGTATTTCATGTGACTTCACTTTTTCTTTCAACCTGCCTTGAGGGACCTTGTCAAAGGCCTTGCTAATGCCTCCATGGACACCATCCATCACTCTGCCCTCATCAATCATCTTTGTCACTTCCTCAAAAAACTCAACCAAGTTTGTGAGACACAATTCCTCCTTCACAAAGCCATGCTGCCTGTCACTAATAAGTCCACAGTTTTCCAAAGTGTGTAAATCCTGTCCCTAGAATCTTCTCTGATAATTTCACTATCACGGATGTAAGGCTTACTGGCCTGTAATTTCCCAGATTATCCCTGTTGCCCTTCTTAAACAAAGGAACAATGTTGGCTGTTCTCCAGTTCTCTGGGACCTCACCTGTGATGAAAAAGAATGCAAAGATGATGTGTAATGCCCTCAATTTTCATGTCATCTTCAAACTTACTAATTATACCTTCTACATTCACATCCAAGTAATTAATGTACATGATAAACAGCAAGGATTCCAGCACTGATCTCTGCCGTACACTGCTGGTTACAAGCATCAAAAACATACCTACATTCCTTTCTCCACTTTTTAAGCCAATTTTGCAACCAGTTTGCCTACTTGTTTTGCATCTTATGGGCACCTTTTGGACCAACCTTTCATGTGGACTTTGTTAAAAACCTTACATGCAAAACACATTAACTGCACGATTTGGTCACCTTTTCAAAAGTCTCAATTAAATTATCAGACAGGATCTCCCTCTGACAAATCCGGCCTGACTATTCCCGATCAATTTTTATCTTTCCAAATATTAATTAATCCTGTCCTTCAAAATTTATTCCAGTAATTTCTCTACCATGGACACGGACTAACTGGTCTGTAATTACTGGACCTATCTCTGCTGCTCTTTTTTCCATAAAGACTTTGAAACTTGTTATGGAGAGTTATGGTCACTCTCCCCAAAATGCTCATCCATTGGAACCAGTCCACTTGACTGGTTTCAATCTCTAGGTCTAACCCTGCCCCATTTCTAGTCGATCTATCTACATACTGGCACATAAAGCTCTCCTGGATGCAGTTTAAAAATTCCACTTGAGTAACCTTTTCACACTAAGGCGATCCCAGTTAGTGTCAGCAAAGTTGAAATACCCGACAACTATAACCCTGTTTCCCTCACACCATTTTGTGATTTGCTTCCATATCTGCTCCTCCATCTCCCTGAAGGCCTGTAATATAATCCCAGCAAAGTTTTTTTATTTCTAGCCTCTTCTCAGAAAACCTCATTTGAAGATCTGCTGAGGATGTCCTCCTTCATTACTGCAGTGATGGTTCCCTTTATCAACAGCACAATGCTCCCAACTCTCTTACTTACCCACTTATTTCACCTGAAACATCTGTATCCTAGAATGTTGAGCTACCAGTCCCTGTCCTTTCCTCAACCAATCACTTTAAGTTCATCTGCCTTACCAGTCAAACTCTTTGCATGAATATAGATACAACTTAGCTTTCTCGACCTTCCTTGCACCTTATCCTGCCTATGCCTTCTACTGGACTGTCTTACCATTCCTTCTATATCTGATTGGATCCTGCTCCCAACTTTACATCCTGCCAAATTAGTGTTACACCCTCTCCAACAGCTGAGCAACCCTCCCAGCAAGGAGATCAGATCCATTCTGAGAGATTGTGGCCAATATTGGGACTACATGGGGACTATTCATGGGGAACAGCATGGAGATTGGACTGATAGGTCAGTGAGGGAGGCCCCAGCAAGGATCTGGAGGACAGGTGGGATGGGAGAAACATGTAGGGTGAAGGAAGGAGGGGACGGAGATTGCTGTAGTGGTGAGCTCTCATTGGATTCAAAGTATCCGGTATGGAGGGATTCACCTGCTGATCCACAGCAGGGCCCTCAGAGTTTATCTGGCAACCCCCTCCACTGGTAAAAATATAGGTCACTGAAGTGCTTCAACTGCCTCAAGATAGGCCAGGAGGCCACGGGACAGCTTCCCCGCTCACGCTAAATTTCTCACAGAAGCAGTTAGGTCATGGCCATGTGAAAGGATACAGGTCTGATCTCCAGGGAATCGCCTATGTTTTTGTGACCTGGCATGGTTTGATCAACCTGCCAATGGAAATTCTCTGCAAGCACAGCAATCCCCAAGTAAAATGAAGGCAGGAAATGCTTTCAATATTCACAGTATAGTGGCCTCCCTGCTAATAAGTCCAACTGAACCTGGGTTTGATCTTTCAACTTTACATCATTCTTTTCGAAGTCAACTTACACTGCCAGTTGAACCACTGAAACTGGAAGTCACTCCCTTTCTCCTTCCACTACTGTTTTGATTGATTATTAACTAAGAAATATGTGCATCTATATAATGCCGTTCATGACCACAATATGTACTAATGTGCTTTACCATTATATCAAATCTTTAATGTGATAAAATCAGTTTCATAGGGAGATACTATGACAGGTGACCAAAAGGTTTGTCAATGAAGTAAGTTTTAAAGACCATGTTAAAGGTGAAGTGAGAGAAGTCAAAATGCAGAGGTATCAGTAGGAAAAGGTGAAGTCCAAAGCTGAGGGCCGAGGGAGCAGGTGGCACAGCTACTAATTGTGGAGCTATGAGCACTGAGATCGTGCAAGAAGCCAGATTGAGAGGAATGCAGATCTTTTAATTATCTGAAGAGAAGGAATTGTTTACAATATAAGCTAATATGGCAGTAAGGAAGGGATACTACAGGGTCAGCAGTCTGCTGAAATAGAGTCGAGAGAACAGGAGGTGGGTCCGTGGACAAACTGACCTCAGAGGGAGCCCAAGGGGAGACTGGAGAGAAATTAGAGAGAGATTAAATTTAGGGATAGGACAGGAAGGAACCTTCAGTGAAGTTTGACTTGAAAGGCTAGAGGAGGCAAGGGAAGTGGAAGAGGAAGCTGCAGGAATATTCTCAATTTTAGTAGCAACTGAGGAATTACTCGAGGTGAAGACAGAGCGAAGAGTTTAAGGATTCCAAGGAAGGGTCAGTTAACCTAGACTGCTAACTTTAATTTCTCTCGACAGATGCTGCCAGACCTGCTGAACCTTTCTGGCAATTTCTGTTTTTGTCTAAGAAAATAGCTTGATTTAAAGAGGTTAACTTCAAAGTTATGAATGAGGTACAGAAAGTTTTGCCCTGAAGTGCTTTTTTCTCCTGTTCTCAAGACAGTTCTTTGTCTTCTGAATCTTAATAAAGGACACTATGGTGTTATGAGGTGTGAGCTGGCTGTGATAAATCAGTGAACATTATTTAAAGGAATGATGATGGATAGACAAACATTTAAACAGTACATAGATGAACTGCCATAATTGTTTATTCCTGTCCAGCATAAAGATAAAATAATAAAGGTGACCCCATCATGGCTAACAAGGGAAATTAAGTATAGCTTTGAATTCAAGGAAGAGATATTTCATTAGCCATAAGTAGCAGGCCTGAGGATTGGAAGCAGTTTAGAATTCAACGAAGAAGGGCAAAGGGATTGATTAAGAATTGGGAAAATAAAGTACCAGAGTAAGCTTGTGGGGAACATACAAATTATAAAACTTCGATAGGAATGTGCGGAGAAAGTACAATAGTGAAGATAAATGAGACAGAAACATGGGAAGTTATAATGGCAAACAAAGAAATAGCAGACCAATTAAATAGATGCTTTGGTTTCTGTCTTTATAAAATATATATTATTTCTTTACACACAAATAATAAAAATGTTGGGTTTAGTGAGGTAAAGGAACTGAAGGACTTCAATATAAGTAGGGAAATGATGTTGGTGGAATTGATGGGATTACAGGCTGATAAATCCCAGGGTTTGGTAGTCTAATCCCAGAGTTGCTGTGGAAATAGCAGATGAATTGATGGCCACCTGTCATGATACCATATACTCTGGAACAGTTCCTATGGGCTGGAGATGAGGACAAATTTCTTCACCAAGAGAGTAGTGAGCCTGTGGAATGAGTGGTTAAGACCAACACTTTAATGTTTCCAGGAAGGAGTTGGATATAGTTCTTAGGTCTAAAGGGAACAAGGGTATGAGGTGAAAGCAGGAACACACTATTGAGTTGGATGATCAGCCATGATCATATTGAATAGTGGAACAAATTCAAAGCACAAAGTGGCCCTCTTCTGCTCTGATTTTCTATATTTCTTAAGATGTTTTCTGTGTGTGCAGAAAGAAAAATGAGTGAGACTTCTGATCTGCCTTGCATTCTTTGGTTCAAAATGTGCCCCAGTTGCAACTAATGCATTCACTTCCAAGTATTCCTGTGTGTTTTTTACTGATCTTCCCCTTTGGTTGGGCAGCTACTTATAAATTCAGACATCATTAGTCTAGACTTTGTTGTCTTAAATGATGGCGAGGCTGATAAGTAGATAAGTGAAATAACAACTGTGGGCAAAAAGCAGAAGCTAAATTAAAGATGATCCAAACTTTGTTCCTTGAATTGCATTGCTTCATGAAAATAACAACTTGTCCTCTAGCTTCCTGTTTTCTTATGACTTGCTGTATTTGGGTTCATTAAACTTGATACAAGACTTTCTTCAATGAAAGATCCAGTATTGACATCGAGGCTGTTTTCTCCTGCACCTGCTATGATCACTGCTGCTTGAAGCCCTCCTAAAATATTATGTTTCTTAGCTCTTATTTGAACTTTATTGCACTTCACTCAGCAGATGGTGCCCCTTTGCTGCTCGTATCCTCGCAATCAGTACTCATAACATCATTTATATTTCACCTAGCATGCCCTTTCTCTTCTGAACAACCATATGACTTTAGAAGTCATTTAATTTACTGGGCCTCAGACCCTTTTCATGAATCCAACCTCATCATAGACACTGTTTCATAGACATTATGCATAAATAATACTGTAGTGTAATGGGATTGTTCCTGTACTAATGATCCAAGGAATGTAAGTTCAAATCCTAATTGGAAAATCTAATTCAATTTGCAAGGCCTGGACATAAGGGCCAGTATCTTGTAAAGCGAAGTGACCATAAAGCTGACAGAATATTGTGAAGAGCTATTTGGTTCATGATATCCTTTAAAACACAACTTTTTCCCATTATGGTTTATATTTGACTCTAGTTCCAAATATGATTGAATCTTACTGCATCCGAGGTGAATTATAAAATATCAAGCTGTGCCAAAATACTATACAGCACCATATAGACTGCAGTAGCACCTCCTCAGGACATAGAGAAAAGAAGTAACAAATCCTGGCCTTACCTATGATGCCCACATCCAAAGAACATAAGAAATACATTTACGATTCTTCTGTGAAATTGCTTTCAGCTAACACATTGTAAACTGACAAACCCCTTCTCAAGGGTAATAAGGATGAACAATAAAAGTTGGCCTAATGTTAAAATTTAAGAACAATCTGCGTTTGACTGATGGTCCTCTAATTCTTGATGTGCACATTGCAATGGTTTCTATTGTGGTTGTTTAAATATAGAGCATACCCACAGTCTGTGGCAGCCAAATGGTTTAATTGTGACAATATTTGGATTCTTTGGTGGTTCTGTACGTCTGATTTACTCTAACCAATATTTAATGGTATCTGGACATAGATAATCATTTTTTCTTATTTCCTTTAATTACAGTTGAAGTAATTTGCTGATGAATATAGGAACTAGATGTAATTCAAAGAGCTCTTCAACACTGTGATTCTTAAAAGAAATCATAGCTTTATAAATGTAAAAGATAATGGGTGTAATTTTCTCAGTTTACTTGTACCTTTTAGAAAGGCATATGGAGGAACTTATCTGACGTTTTGATATGAAGTTGACAGAATCACTACAGTGTGACCCCTCAAGTCCACACTGACCCTCTACAGAGCATTCCACTCAGACTCACCCCCTTAACCTATCACCCTGCATTTCCCATGATAATCCACCTGGCCTGCACATCCCTGGAGTCTATAGGCAATTTCGCATTGCTAGTCCCCCTAATATTTGGACTGAGGGAGGAAACCCACACAGACACAGGGAAAATGTGCAAACTCCCACAGGCTGTCACCTGAGGGTAGAATTGAACCAGGGTTTCTGGTGCGGTGAGGCAGCAGTTCTAACCACAGAGCCACCATGCCACCCCTTGGTTTGGCTTTTCCATTTTTGCTGTAACCTCTTTTGGAACCTGTTTTGTATTCGTTGGCTCGTCGTGAATACTCACCAAAACTGCCTCCATTTTTCCCTACTTCTCCTCACTTCTCTTTTTGTGGGCACTGCCCTTGCTGGGCAATACTTGTGTATTTTTAAAATTAGAAGTATGGATGATATGGAGTTGGTTTAAAAATGATACTCAGGGGTGTTTAAAAGCCTTTGATTTCTCTTCACAGATGCTGCCAGACCTGCTGTGCTTTTCCAGCAATTTCTATTTTTGTCACCAAGTCATATTCACAGCCATTGGCAATACCACCCTCAGCATGCTGGTAGGTTTTGGTGGTGAGAGGTGTCAGCGAGTTTCTCTTTAGTGAAACACAAATTTCTGGCACATTGTACCTCACGGAGGACCACAGGGTGAATTGCTCTGAGTATACTGGACAGATGTATCCTCCTGCTGAGAATCATTCTCCTTCTCTTTCACGACCAGCTTCCAGTAGCTTGTTGTACTTTGCACAGCCTCGGTTCACTCTCCAGGTTTTGAAGTCTTCCCAAGAGCTTGTCCCATTGTGTAGCCATGCCTTAGAGCAATTGATTTTTACAGAATCCTTGAAGTCAGGGTTTTGTCCTTTAGTAGTACCACACCAGTCCCTGCTGCTTTTTGCAACCTAAAAGAATCTTAGAGAATGACAAACACTCATTTCACAGCAAGAGTCAACACAAATTAATTGGGAAGCAATTTGAGAGCAGTTGATGAATCCTTTAAATAAGTGTGAGGGGGTGTTCTTCTTGATACTGAATATGTTTAACATTTGTCATAAGGAGACAGTGTCAGCATGTAAAATGGGAGCACATGCTTCAAATCAGCAGGAACCATCAATCTGCTTATCCTGCACACTTCTGGTGGACTACATGCACAGTGATACCCTCATCAATATAATGTGAGTTGCAATTCCTGCTAGAATTGTTTATGGATGCCTAAACTGCTCTTAATTCAGAAAATATGGGCACCCCATATCTGAATATTTGATGACAAACTCCAGGAATATTCAATCCATTTTTGTTATATTTGGATTCAAGATATGAGATTCTATTGATTTAATTAACTTGTGGTCAAAGAGAATAATGTTATGATTCACATTGCATTGTTTGGTTATTCAATTTATATGTTTGCCAACTTGCAATATTCCTTACACAATACACTGTGGATTTCCTAGATTAAATTCAACAGAGTAAAACATTGATGAACTAACACATTTTCTAATTGTTTTTGGAATGTCATTTGCATCTATAAAATACTTAGTAATAATTTCTGCTGATCTGAATATCAGGTTATAAATGTTGGTGAATCATATTATGACTGATATTTAATTTTGTGGAATTCTTGTCCAATTGCATATCCTTGTAATTTTATCACAGTATTAAAACAGGCTCAAATAGAACTAATTCAGAATTACCATGTCAATGTTGTGTTCTGTTTTAGCAACCAGGCATGCTCAACAGGAATTCATCAGCATTAATTAGGTATCAAACCAAATACACAGCAACATAAAGTTTGTCAGCATTGATGCCTGCAAATTCTTTGGTCTACTTCTGCTCAAAAAAGAATAATTTCAGAAACATAATCAACCGATATTTAAGCAGGAGCTATTGGATTCTGCTGAATGAAAACGTAACAATGATGTCCTACAATAAATTAGAGCATTCATGACTGGCTTAACTCTAATAATGATCTATGATGACAGCAACAACTTTATGCGTTTGTATCACACTTTAAACATTAAAAATACACCAAAAACCTTCATGAACAATAAAAGGAAGCAGATACAGAACTGCTTGAGATGAGAAATCTAGAAGTGACCAAAATAATAGTTGAAAACAAATGGTCCAAGGAGAGTTATATACAGGAGGTCCCTGGTTGATGAACCCTCTTACTTACAAATGCAATCCCAACAGCGATGTAATTTTAAGGACCCGACATATGAATATTTTCTGTACTTATGGTCAGCTGCTTTACATTGTCTTGCATTGTTTTCCAGCATGTATACAAATTAACTTGTGAATGGACTACAGAATGGAATCCATCTCCAACCTGAGGACTGCTTGAAAAGACCCAGGCAGATGGCATAAGACTGAATGCATTTGAGAAATAAGAATTTTGGTGTGTGACGTGATGATCCCAAAGGAGTTAATGTTGATGTTGCATTAAGCTCTCACTGATCTGATGCTAGCAAGGCAGTCTTTAGGTGGAAACAGTAGAAATCTGCAACAAATTGTCAAGAAGAGTAGATGTGTTCTGCAGAGCTCCTGATAATCCTCAGTAATTATTGATAGGAAATGACTGTACCTGTACCAATCGCCATCATGTAATAAATGACCTTATTATTTAAGGATACCTTGGTATTTAAGTGCCTCTTCTGTTATGACTCACCAGTAATCTATCCTCTACTAATTAGCCAGGTCTTGAACAATTACAAGATTACAGAGGTAGGATGATTGGTGACAACACACTATACAAGCCAGTATACATCACAATGATCAACAGACATAATCCATTTGACTATGAAGGCAGAAGAAAACAGCAACAAGGCAACTTCAGTTTTACAAAGACAAACCTTCACCAAGAATCTATAGAAGACACAGGGAGAATAATATCAATGAGTGAAAGAGAAAAAAAGACAGTCAAACTTCAAAACAGAAGGAGCAAAGGAGATCTGTTAGGAGTGAAGAAAATATCCAGTGAGATTACCTTGTGATGTCAGGTGAATGATTCAGATATATTTTAATTGCATTTATTTTAGAGTTTGGATTTGCATGAGTGGCACATGAGTTCTGTTTGCGTGCATTGGGATGGGGTGTTAATGATTAACCTATCAATACTTCTGGAGTGTTTTTTGTTAAATCTGAGAGAGTGTGAGTGCCTGGAATTGTTATAGGAGTTAATTTGCATTTGGAGAGTTTTACAAATAGGCGGCGTAAACACCGAAGAGCGTTAGCTCACTTGCAGTTAGAAGGATGAAGGATTAATTTTGTTTTTGCTTAGGGGAAATATCCACAGCTTAGAAAGTTTTGTTTTCAGTCTGTCATAGTCCTGGGTGAAGTTAAAGGTATGAAACAAAGGGTGAAGTTAAAGGTATGTTACAATTTCTCCTTGAGAAAGGAGTTTGTTTAGAAAAGTTAGACAATAGATCACATCGGGGTAAATATTGCAATTTGAAAGCTCCAAGCAAGAAGTGTGAAGTTAGAACCCTGAAGGGGTTATTCAAAGCTGAGAAAATTTAAGCTCAGATGTGTGATTATAGAAGGAAGAGGCTAACAACCCCAAATTGAAAACTGAAAGAAATATTAAATCAACATATAGACATGACAGAGAAGCAAATACTCTTTGGTGTTTGTGTTCTGAAATGTGATGCCTTTACATGGATGGAATAAGGTAATTTTACTACATGTTTTGAAAAATGTCACATTATCTTCATCAATAAATGCATCTTATATTTAATTCTCTTTTTTAAAGGATATTAGTAAACTAGTTGGGATTTTCTGACAATCCACAATCACCATTAGACTCTTAATTCCAGATTTTTAAAAATTGAATTCATGTTCTACCGTCTGCCATGGCAGGATTCAAACCCATGTCCCCAGGGCATTATCTGGGTCTTTGGATGAACAGTCCAGCACTAATACCACTAGGCCATCACCAGTGCCCTAGATATGAAATAAAAGTAACCATGGGAATCAGTGGGTCTGTAATGGAAGTTGGAGACCAGCCTATCTCCAGAAATGGAGATGTCCAAGAAGGGAAGCAAAGAGTCAGAGATGAACTAGGTGAAGCTGAGAGCAGAATGGAAATTGGAAGCAAAATGGATAACTTTTCCAATTCTGGATAAATGAGGAAAGAAACATTGATTATACCAGAGGCAACGTTGTAGGGAGTGGTCTGAGTAGGACTGGAACAAAGAGTATTCCACATACCCCACAAAGAAACAGGAATAACTAGGGCCCACATGGGCACCCATGGCCATAGCTTTGATCTGAAGAAAGTGACTGTTCTCATTATGGACAAGTGATCTAGTCAATCAGCCACACATCCTCTCAATGGATATGCAAGAGATAAAAGATTTCCGGGTGAGAACTGACTTATGGCAGTTCAAAATCAGAGGCATCAGTCCTCCAGCAAAGGACCTGTCATTCAAACAACTAATAGAATCCATTCTTGGAGAATTGTGAAATATTGAGACTCCCTTTACTTGCAAAGTTATAGACTTAGAAGGAGATGGGGTAATAGTATAGATAAAAGTAGTTACATGAATGAATAGTGGTTAACTATGGAGAAAAATGCTCTGGAGGAGACAATGGACTTTAGCATGGACTTGGACTGGACATTGTTCATGGACTTTAGCACTGAGGCAGAATGAGGAACTCGCAAATATGTTAATTTAAAGGGAATGAGTATTATTATCCACAATGTTTACGTGGTATAGTTTTATGATTGCTTCAGGATTCCTGAAGAAGGGCTCATGCCTGAAACGTCGATTCTCCTGCTCCTTGATGCTGCCTGACCTGCTGCGCTTTTCCAGCAACACATTTTCAGCTCTGATCTCCAGCATCTGCAGTGCTCACTTTTTCCCTAAGGATACAAGTATAAGTATGAAAAAAGTTAATCAATTGTATTACTTTTAGGGAAGTAACCGTCCCTTTCTCTTTTTCACTTTGAGTTATTTAAGTCAATGGATGAAGGACTAAAAAGTGAAACGCTTGAGGCAGCAAGGCCTAATGACTTTTCCAATTCTTTCCTCTTATCTTCTCACTGGTCTACCTTTCTGCCTATCCATGTATGTGTTTTATATATGTGGTTAACACAATTAGCCTTTATTTAATATTTTTTCTGGAAATAACTGAAGAGTGACATTGTGATGGACTGTGTTCTGATTGTACCATATCCAAGCTTTGTTAGGTTTGTCATTTTCTTATAAATGTGCCTTCATGACAAGTTGAGATTACTACATTGGGGAAGACCACATAAAACTGTAACAGTAACATTTGGTAACAGTATTCTGTTTGTCCTTCAGTCACCTGGCAAGAACAAAAGAAAATTGCATAATGCATTGAAAAATGTTCATTTCAATCCCTTTTTGTAAAAGATTGTTGACAATCCACACATGGGTAAAGATGAACTTACCATAGTGTTACCAGATCATAGAGCTCCTCTCTCATTCAATGACTAGTCTTGAGTTTAACCTGAGGGTCACCACATCTGAAGCAAGGGGAGCGGTTGAGAAGGAAAGTTCTTCATGGTAACCTCAGCTGGTGATGGAATCAAATCCATGCTGTTAGCATCACCAGCCAGCTGTCCCGCTAGCTGAGCTAAACAACTTCCACTGTGCAGGCACTACAACATCAATACCATTGTATACAACAATGGACACATGTCTTTCACTTCTCAATGATTCTCAGTCACGTGAGAAGCTTACATAATTTTCCCAAGCTTGGCAAACAAATTCTTTCATTTAGGCAAAACTTGCTGGTTGTCATGGTGGCAGTTATCCATTGTAACTAGAAATCTATTCCAACATCAAAATTCTAATTGAAAATACTGGATAATGATAAAGAAGGAAAAAAAACTGTACGTACTGTAAATGAAAAGAATAGTAGTAAATCTGGAAAGCTTGAGTCATTTTTAGTTTATTATTGACCATACAAACAGCTTAATTCTCTCAGTAATATCCCAACTCACTGAATATGCAATATCTTAATAACAGTTCCAACCAATCTGTGTAATTTCATATGCAATTAAGCATAGTCAAAGAAGAACCTCACTTGAAGCACATGAAATGTCATAACATTCAAGGACTTAGCACTGGAAAGTGGGACTGTGCAGATTTAATGTATTTTTGGCAGTGCAGACTCAATAGGTCTCTTCTATACTGTCTGGTTCTATGATTCTCATTGGAGTATTGAATCAATGCTGAAACTGGTCCTTTATTGGATTGCTGTATGTAGGTAATTTTACAGCTGAAAATGTGTTGCTGGAAAAGCGCAGCAGGTCAGGTAGCATCCAAGGAACAGGAGATTCGACGTTTCAGGCATAAGCCCTTCTTCAGGAATGAGGAAAGTGTGTCCAGCAGGCTAAGATAAAAGGTAGGGAGGAGGGACTTGGGGGAGGGGCGTTGGAGATGCGATAGGTGGAAGGAGGTCAAGGTGAGGGTGATAGGCCGGAGTGGGGTGGGGGCGGAGAGATCAGGAAGAAGATTGCAGGTTAGGAAGGCAGTGCTGAGTTTGAGGGATTTGACTGAGACAAGGTGGTGGGAGGGAAATGAGGAAACTGGAGAAATCTGAGTTCATCCCTTGTGGTTGGAGGGTTCCTAGGCGGAAGATGAGGCGCTCTTCCTCCAACCGTCGTGTTGTTATGGTCTGGTGATGGAGGAGTCCAAGGACCTGCATGTCCTTGGTGGAGTGGGAGGAGTAGTTGAAGTGTTGAGCCATGGGGTGGTTGGGTTGGTTGGTCCGGGTGTCCCAGAGGTGTTCTCTGAAACGTTCCGCAAGTAGGTGGCCTGTCTCCCCAATATAGAGGAGGCTACATCGGGTGCAGCGGATGCAATAGATGATGTGTGTGGAGGTGCAGGTGAATTTGTGGCGGATATGGAAGGATCCCTTGGGGCCTTGGAGGGAAGTAAGGGGGGAGGTGTGGGCGCAAGTTTTGCATTTCTTGCGGTTGCATGGGAAGGTGCCGGGAGTGGAGGTTGGGTTGGTGGGGGGTATGGACCTGACGAGGGAGTCATGGAGGGAGTCGTCTTTTCAGAACGCTGATAGGGGAGGGGAGGGAAATATATCTCTGGTGGTGGGGTCCGTTTGGAGGTGGTGGAAATGACGGCGGATGACACGATGTATGTGGAGGTTGATGGGGTGGTAGGTGAGAACCTGTGGGGTTCTGTCCTGGTGGCGATTGGAGGGACGGGGCTTTAAAACCTCCACTGCATCTCCTCCACTTCCCGAACCTCCACCCTTGAGCCCCGCCCCTCCAACCTTCATTGACTGGTGTATAAGGACACCTCGATCCCTTTGTACATTCACACTTCCCAATATATCAGCACTTAAATATTTCTCTTCCTTTTTGTTTCTCATGCTGAAGTTTATGACTTCACATTTAGCCACGTTGAACTGCATTTGCCATGTGTTTGCTCACTAACTCAACATGTCGAAAGAATCTTGAAGCCTCCTTGCATTTTCCTCACAACTCACAGTCCTACCTAGTTTCGTATTGTCAGCAAACTTGGAAAAGTTACATTTAGTTCCCTCATCTGGACTATGATATATATTGTAGCTGGAACCCAAGCACTGATGCTTGCAGTACAGGGCTACCCCCGCATCTGCGGAATCTATTTCCACAGTTTCAGTTACCCGTGCATTATCACAGCCCAAACACATTGTAGGGAACATTCTGGAACCAGGGACCAGGGCTGCCAGGAAGGTAAATTTCCCACTTAAATGTTTCAGACTTCCACAGTACATCTTGCAATGTATCCCCCACAGATGTGGGGGACTACTGTACCTCATTAGATTATATTCCCTATAGTGTGGAAGTCCACACTGACCCTCCAAAGAGTAACCCACTCAGACCCATTTCCCTCTAGCTCATGAATCTATGCTATGGGCAATTTAGCATGGCCAACTCACCTGGCTTGCACATCTTTGTGACTGTGGGAGAAACCGGAGCATCTGGAGGAAACCCATGCAGACATGGGGAGAACATGCAAACTCCACGCAGACAGTCACCCAAGGCTGGAATTGAACCTGGGTTCCTGGCACTGTGAGGCAGCAGTGCTAACCACTGAGCCACCATGCAGTCACTGGCTACCACTGTTTATTCTCACTCTCTGCTTTCTATTGTCAACCAGTTCTCAATCCTTGCTAATACATTACCCTCAATCCCATGTACTTTAACTTTACTTATTGATTTCTCATGGAAAGTCTTATCAAGTTATTCTGCAAACCTTTATTTAGTGGATTTGCCTTTCATAACCCATACTGGCTTTGCCCAATCTTGTTAATGCTTTTGAAATGTTTTCACATCTTTTATAATAGACTCTATCATTTTCCTCATGATTGATGATCAGCTAACTGGCTTTTTTTTACCCTGTCTCTCCTTTTTTTCAATAGTTAGTTTATATTTGCAAATCTCCAAACTGTAGGAACTGCTTCAGAATCTACTGAGTTTTGGAAGATGACCACCAATACATCCAATATGCCCAGGACCATTCCTATGGAGATTGTCAGGCCTTTGTGATTTGTTACCCTTTAATCTAATTTCTTTCCCCAGCACCATTTTTTCAGTAATACAGATTTCCTTCAATTCTGCACTGTCAGTTGATCCTTGGCCCTATAGCATTTCTGGGAGGTTATCTGTGCCCTCTTTTGAGAAGCCAGAACCAAAATACATGATCAAATCTTCTGCCAGTTCTTTGTTTTCTCAGATAATTTCCCCAGCCTCTGGGCTGCAAGAGATCTACATTTGTGTTTCTGAACCTTTTCTCTTCACACATTTATAGAGGCTTTTATGTCACTTGCAATGTTCTTTGAAATTTTACTCTTTTACTCTATTTCCGCTTGCTTGGTTTTGTCCTCTTCTTACTCAATTCTAAAATGCTCCCAATCCTCAGATCTGGTGGACTTTTTTGTCAATTTTATATGTTCCTCTTTGGATCTGATAATATCTCTCATTTCTTTTACAAGCTATAGTTAAGCCATCTCTCCTGTTTCATTTTTTGTGTCAGACAGAAATGAATAATTGTTGTAATTCATGGACCATGTTTTTAAATATGGACCATTGCCCATCCATCATCAACTCATTTAGGAAACCTGACAATCTATCCTTGCCAATTTATGCCCCACACCCTCATTATGCCCTGTATTTAGATTCAGGAACTTACTTTAGAATTCAACTATTTCACTCTCCATTCCAATGAAGAATTCTATGCTGTTATGCTAGCTCTTCCCCCATTGACCCCACATAACAAGATCAATGTTAATGAATCATTTTTCATTATACAGTAATGAGTCTAGAATAATTTGTTCTCTAGGTGGTTCTTCAATATATTTGTCTAAAAAAATCTCATGCATACTTCAGGAAATCCACGGTTAATCTGTTTTATCCAATCTGTATGTACATTGAAGACATCCATGAATATAATTGTACCTTTATTGCATGCATCTCTGATTTCTTGTGAAACACGTTTCCTTACAACTCCATTGCTGTTTGAGCTTATAAGTGATCTCCAATAAAGTATTCTGCCATTTTATATTTCTTATCTATACCCAAACAGATTCTACATAGTGATTTTCTGAGCCAATATCCTTCCTCCCTGGTGAATTGGCTTACTTCTTTACTAATAATGCAGCTCACTTTCTATCTGTCCTTCCTAAATAATAAATATTCCTGGATATTCTGTGCCCACTCTTGGTAACACTGCAGTCATGTCTCCGCAGTTTTAATATATCAAATCCATTTATATCTTTTTGCACTGCAAATTCACCTACTTTAGTCCAAATCCTCTACATAAAGGTGTACAGCACAGATAGACGCTTCATTTGACTCATCCATGCTGACTAGACAGGCTAAATTAATCTAGTCCCATTTGCCAGCACATGGCCCATATCCCCCTAAACCCTTCCTATTCATATACCCATCCAGAAGCCTTTTAAATGTTGTAATTGTACCAGCCTCCACCACTTACTCTGTCAGCTCATTCCATACATGCACCACTCTGTGTGTGAAAAAGTTGCCCCTTGGATCTCAATATTTCCCCTTTTACCTTAAACCTATGCTCTCTAGTTCTGGACATTTCCACCCCAGGGAAAAGTTTATTTATCCTATCCATGACTCTCATGATTTTACAAACCTCCATAAAATCACCCCTCAGTCTCTGATGCTCCAGGGAACAAAGCCCCAGTCTATTCAGCCTCTCCCTATAGCTCAAACACTCACACCCTGGCAACATCCTTGTAAGTCTTTTCTGAATCCTTTCAATTTTCACAACATCTTTCCTATAGCAGGGAATTCCAAAAGTGGCCTAACCAATGTCCTGTACAGCAACAACATGAGCTCCCAACTCCAAAACTCAATGCTCTGACTAGTAAAGGAAAGCATACCAAGCACCTTCTTCATTATTCTATCTACCTGTGACTCCACTTTCAAGGAACTATGAACCTGCACTCAAGGTCTCTTTGTTCAGCAACACTCCCCCAGGACTTATCATTAAGTGTATAAGTCCTGCCGTGATTTGCCTTTCCAAAATGCAGCATTTATCTAAATTAAACTCCATCTGCTACTCCTCAGCACATTGCCCCATCTGATTGAGATCCCATTGTACTCTGAGGTAACGTTTGTCACTGTCCACAACACCTCCAGTTTTGGTGTCATCCACAAACTTACTAACTGTACCTCTTATCTTCACATCCAAATCATTTGTTAAGACATAAAGCCTTAAAACATGTGTGTTTTTTTAAAAATCTTTGCTTTATTTTGCTCTATGGTCATTTGTTCTTCACCTTCAGTTTATTTGCCTTCCACTTTTGTTCTTGCCTTTCTGTCCTCATTGTCCTCTTTAATCCTTGTTTTTCACATCTCTGTCTATCTGCTCAGTTTCCCATCTTCCTGCCATGCTACTTTAAATAGTCCCAGATAGCTCAAATTATGAACTCTCCAGCTGCTCAGATGCTGCCTGACCTGCTATCCTTTTCCAGTGCCACACGTTTTGACTCTGATCTCCAGCATCTGCAGTCCTCACTTTCTCCCATGTAACAGCCAAAGTCTGTTCATTGTACCCCTTCTGACTGCTCTGCAACCTCTATCTTGACCCTGACTTCAGGGAGGCAACACATCATCCTTGAATCTCTTTTGTGACTGCGGAAACACCTGTCTGTGCCCCTTGCCATTGAATTGCCCATCACTGGAGCCCTGCCATTCTTCTTACTCCCATTTTGTGCCATGGACTTGGCCTCCATTGTTATCCCTGAGATGTTGACCCCTCCTACAACACTATCCCAACTGTTCAAGAGGGACAGAGTCACAGGAACCTCCTGTACTACCTGCCTTCCTCTGTTCTGCCTGGTGGTCACCCATGCTTATTCTGCCTATTCATCTTTTATCTGCAGTGTGACTACTTCACTAAATGTGCTGTGGATGATTATCTCAGCATCAGGGACAGTCCACAGTGAGTCTGTCTGCTAGTCCAGCTCTGAAACACAGTTAATTGGTAGCTGCACCTGGAAGCACATCCTACACACAGGACCACCAGGAACACGAGAAGTGTCCATGGCCTCTCACATAGTGGAGGAGAAGCTTATCTTTGGTGTCCGCTATCATGACTTCCTTTTAGGTAAAACTTATTGGTTACTCCCTTGAAAGAATACTAATCATGCTCAGATCCTTACTCCACCCCAAACATTCCATTGCAATAAAAGTCCTTGCCTGAGTCTTTGAAGACCTTACGTTAAGTCTTAACTATTTTATATTGCCTCTAAAATTCTCAGTTAAATCCAAATTCTGCTCCTTGCTTATCAAATATATGCTTCTCTAACTTACAGCTATTTATAGGCAATCCTTACCTGCAGTTCCTTACCAACCGATAACGTTACAGTTTTCCTGAGGTACCACTTTTGTTTTCTCCACTCTGTTTTGAACCCGTGGCACCAGCTGCCTCCCCAAAGGTTCCTCTACCTCTCTCACTCCTCAAAAAGCAGTGTAGGCTTGAGTTTTGCTTTACAGATTCCCCCTCTGTACTGCTCTCCCACAGAGAGCCTCTCTGACTCTCAAGAAAGTGGTATAGGCTCCAGCGTTGACCCCCTGCCAATGGGAAGTACTGTTGCTTTGCAGCTGTTTGCAAAATTCAGGCCAACGGAAATCTCAAACAAAAGCTAAATTTGAGATGCAGTTTTGCTTGCTGTCTAGATCTTTTATGACAAAGCTGTGTGTGGAGATTTGATCCAGATTATGAAATACGTCATGGGGTCTGATTACATTGATGTGTGTAAGACAATAAGACAGACATTTACCAAAAGTGCCCGCGAAAATGCTGTTGCAAAATAGGGCATGCTGTGAATCAAGCACAGTGGATCCTGCACTGACTTTATAATCTGTACAACTGAAAGTACCTTCTTCTAGCTATCAAGAACATATGGTAAGGTACATAAAGAAACATAGCTGTACGATTGATGGACACTGTGAAGATGGAAAGCAAGTCATTCCTTTATTGGAATGTTTAAATAGACTTGCATCATTAAGTTAGACAAAGTGAACTTCAATTGTTTTCTACAATTGAATGCCTTGAAAATAAAATATTAAATATGTGCATCCATACTTATTATCCTCCAAATGGAATTTCAATACTTTGGTGGCTATTCATGTGGCTAATTCTACTTTAATTTTCAGACGCAAGTGAGTTCATTTCTCATTCAGTTCACCAACACTGCAAGAAAAAAGATGTATATTTATTCACATTCTAAACTTGATTATGTCCAATTAGAGCAGTTTATCAAATCAAGCTAATTGCATTGGGTATCAGAATAACATGAGCTTTAAAAGGCTTTGTTCAAAGTGTGAATTGTACAAATTTCCTGAAATAATTCGAAGAGTGGATGGAAAGTCTTGGGTATCTTAGAGTTGAACATGAGGAGACATTTCTATGTAACTCAGCAGGGAACGTGAAACCTAATGATTGGTAAGGTGAAGGTATGAATCTCAGGGGAGCTTTTCTGATTCTATCCTTTCTGATGGTAACAGGGACAAATTGCAACCATGCTCACACCCACCCGTTTAAAATGATAAACACTTCAGACTTGAAATTTCATTTAATGAGACAGATGTCAGGAGAAGCAGGGCACAATTTGGGGCATAACCCAGAGCCCAACTCGGTTTCTGTTCATCACGTGGGTCAAAAATTATGTGTGAGAAGTAAATACTGTTTAGACCTGCTCATTGTGTTAAGGGGTAGTCCACGGTTAGCTTAATAATACCAACTTGCTCACCCATAATAGAAAAAGCAGAACCTGCATGTGCTGGATTCATTGCTGAAATATATCTTACATCATTCAGTGAAGATTAAGGTGCTTTATAGTTAGCATTAAAGTAAAAGAGTTCATAATGTTTGAAACAGGCGGCACAGTGGCACAGTGGTTAGGCGGCACAGTGGCACAGTGGTTAGGCGGCACAGTGGCACAGTGGTTAGCACTGCTGCCTCACAGCACCAGGGACCTGGGTTCAATTCCCACCTCAGGCGACTGACTGCGTGGAGTTTGCACGTTCTCCCCGTGTCTGTGTGGGTTTCCTCCGGGTGCTCCGGTTTCCTCCCACAGTCCAAAGATGTGCGGGTCAGGTGAATTGGCCATGCTAAATTGCCCGTAGTGTTAGGTAAGGGGTATATGTAGGGGTATGGGTGGGTTGCGCTTCGGCGGGTCAGTGTGGACTTGTTGGGCTGAAGGGCCTGTTTCCACACTGTGAGTAATCTAATATAATATTAACCATTAACTATTTTTGATTTTAAAAATGACCATTGAAGCCTAACAAGAAGTGATGGTATTGCAATGGGGTAAGACTTCTTGTCTATCACGTTGGTATCATGTTGATGCTGTCCCAAATCCCCTGCATGATGTCTTTAAATACTAGATGCAGATTCCATATCTCTAGCAGTGGTACTTCCAATGGGAATTCAGCTGACAAGGATTTCACCCAACTGGCCCTTGACACGCTGCCTCCTGAAATGAATTTTCATTCTCTTTTTACCTACAGTGTGGAATGAATGACGGCCTAATCTCCATCTGTAAGGATGTGCTGGGATAGCCTTAGGTGAACTAAATGGAATTCCTAGGAGCAGTTGCTGATGCACCCTCAAAATTGACTGTGTACACAATGATGTGGAAGTAAAATGTGTCAGACTTCTCCTGGTACATAGTTTGAGGAGAATACATGTCTGTCAGAATCACAGTGGATGAGTAGCACAGTCTGTTTCGGAACATTTGGAGATCCTAGTTTCACTAACAGTGCAAGCATTTCTAATTGAATAACAGGAATCAACAGCAATGAAACTTATGATAGTGAATAGAAGGTTTGCAACAATTTCTGATAATGGCAATGGTTATGGGATTATCTTGCACACAGAGAAATTAAACAGGTCAGATATTTTGCCACATTAAAATGTGCTAGCATTATGAAAAATGTGAAGGATATAGACAAATTATTCTCCAGGGCATTGCTAAAACTGGATCTGAAATACTTTGTATAGTAACGGTCTCTTTAATATGGAGAGTTGTAAATATGCTGGAAGAAGGTCAGAGGAAGTTTACTAGACCTATAAACCTATATGGGTGGAATGTCTTATGACAAGAAGTTGGGCAGGCCAGCCTTGTAGGGTTCCTCAGTTCTGAGGAGGCGTCACTCAGCCCGAAATGTTAACTCTGATTTCTCTCCATAGATGCTGCCAGACCTTCTGAGCTTTTCAAACAATTTTTGTTTTTGTTTCTGATAAATGTTTTTTATTTAGGCTTTTATCCACTTGGAGTTTAGATTTTATTGAGACATATAAAATCCTGAGTAGACGTACCATGTGTTTATGGAAGAATGTGTCTCCTGAGGGGAGAATCTACAACCAGCGGTCACTCTGCTCTTTGCTCACTGACATAGTGTGCCGTCATTTTGATTCTAATTTTATGCTCACAGCATCACTGTCTTGCATTACCTTCTATTGTCTTTATGTGTTTTGCCTTGCATCCTTTGAAGGAATCAGAGGCCTTCATGCAGGACTTATTAGTTCAATAAGTCAAGGGCAGCCTCTAATAGCAGTCCTGACCATGCCTGGAATGGATTCCAAATCATCTCTTGATAATGGGTGAGTAGTTGAATGTCAGGCAGCACACCATTCCTCTTGAGACTTTCCACCCTATTTTATGTGTGTCTTCCCTGCAAGAAGAGACAGACAGGTATTATGAAAACCAAATTGAATGGCAATGGCATGTGGAGAGGTGTCCTGAACGAGTGCATAGGCAGCACAGAGGGCAAGCAGATTTAGTGATCTCTGGGTTGGGACGCATAAGGATGAGTGGAGAAATGTTGCAGACAACATTGAGAGTGATAGAGCGTAAGAGTTGGTGGAAGGTGGATACAGTCGCAGAGATAGAGTCAGTGTGAAGTATCGGTGGTCTGCTCTGCTCCTAATTCTTTTGGTCATTTTTATGTTTGTTCATCAATTTGTCCCTCACTTTTCTGTGGAGCTGCTTTGCAGATCATCATTGAGATGCCACTCATTCCATAAAATCTTCCTGTCAGCAGTGTGGTGATATCTTTTGATGTACCACTGCACATTTTCTGTTTCTCATGGCAGTCACTAATGATGGAGCACATGTCATAAGCTTCTATACTCAAAGGCACTTCAAGACAAAAAATATATCAACTCCTCACCTAAGCATTGGAATCATAATGTAGGCTGACAGGTTTCACTTGTTTCCTTTCTCCTCTACCCTATCACATGAAAAGAGGAAGAGGTGAGACAGAGAACATAGTCATGGGAAAGTGCTTTATTTTATTATTGAGCAAGTCACATTTTGGCCCTTAGAGCAGTTGGTTTGAAGCATGAGACCATGGAGGTCCTGTAACAATTGTAAAGGAATTTGCTGAGGCCATTTCTGGAGTATGATGGATAATGTGTAGTCTTCTTTCTAAGGAAAGATATACTCGCATTGGAAGCACTACAGTGAAAGTTCACAAAATTTATCCCTGGAATGAGAGCATTGTCCTCTGATGAGAGATTGTGTGAATTAGTCTTGGACTCTCTGGAGTTTAGATAAATAAGAGGTGATAGAACCATAGAAATGATACAGCACAGAAGGGGCCATTTGGCCCATCTTATCCATGCCAACCCAAAGACATTCAAATGTGTTTTCTAATCCCATTTTCCCGCACATTGCCCATAGTCCCACAGCTTACAGCATCAAAGGCACAGATACAGGTATTTTGTAAAAACTTCTGGGTTTCTGCCTCCACCACCAACTCAGCCCATGAAACTCAGATACCCACCATCCTCTGCACTAAAGCATTTTTATTCATGTTCGTTCTATCTTTTGCCACTTAGTTTGAATCCATAACTTCTGGTTTTTGAATTCTCTGCCAAGGGAGACAGGTTCCTCCTGTCTACTCTTATTTCTACCCCTCACAATTTTGTAGAGCTCAGTCATAACACTCCTTTTCTGCTTTCTCTGTTCCAAAGAAAGCAACCCCACATTTCCAATCTTTTCTCATAGCTACAATTCACCAGGCCTGGCAACATTCTAGTGAATCCTCTCTGCATTCTCTCCAGAGCAATTACATCTTTCCTATAGTGTGATGACTAGAGCTGCACATAGTACCCCAGTTGTGGCCTCACCAGTGTCTTGAACAGTTTCATCATTATATCCCTCCCTTTGTATTCTGTACCTCTGCCAATGAAGGAGAGCATCCCATATGCCTTTTCATAGTCCTATCTACCCATACTGCTACCTTCAGGGAGCCTGCACACATGCACACCAAGATTTCTTAGTATATTTCCATTTATTGTACATTCCCTTTTGCCATTTGTGTATTCCCTATTCGATCATCCTAATTGCTTTATTGCACACTTATCAGAGTTGATCTCCATCTGCCACTTTCCTGCCCCCTCCACCAACCCACCTGTATTATTTTGGAACTTACAGCTATCCTCTACACTATCCACTGCATGGCCAATTTTTGTATCATCTGCAAGTTGTCCCCAAGTTCAAGTCCAAATCGTTATTGTATAAAACAAACACATCCCTGCTGAATACTATTTGAAACAGCTTTCCATTCAACAAGAACAGTCATCAACCATTACCCTTTGCTTCAAGTCAAATTTGGATCTAATTTGACACATTACCCTATATCCCATGGTCTTTTATTTTTTTGACCAGTCTGCCATGTGACACCTTGTCAAATGCCTGACTAAAACAACATGCCAGACAACATGTTCTGCACCACCCTCATCTATCCTCTTTGTTACTTCTTCAAAGAATTCAATCAAATTTGTAAGAAATGGCTCTCCCTTAACAAAGCCATGCTGACTATGCCTGACTAGTCCATGTTTTTTTAAATGACATTTTATCTGCTCTCTCAAGATTGATTCTAACAATTTAGAGAAAGTGAGGACTGCAGATGCTGGAGTTCAGAGTCAAGAGAGTGGTGCTGAAAAAGCATAGCAGGTCAGGCAGCATCTGAGGAGCAGGACAATCGACATTTTGGACATAAACCCTTCATCAGATCCTGCTCCTCGGATGCTGCCTGATCTGCTGTGCGTTTCCAGTGCCACACTCTCGACTCTGATTCTAACAATTTGCTCAAATGAAAAGAGAAGTTGCTGGAAAAGGTCAGCAAGTCTGGCAACATCTGTGAAAAGAATTCAGAGATAACATGTTGGGTCTGGCGACCCTTCCTCAGAATTGATGGTAGCTAGGAAAATGGCAGTTTATAAGCAGAAGACAGGGTGGGGGGATGGTGTAAGGAGTAAATGATAGGTGGCAATAGAGCCCAAAGAGAGAGAAGAACAGTTGGACAGACAAAGGAGTTGATAATGATTTGGCTGGGAGGGTGATTAGCTGTTAGGGGAGACTGTTAATGGCTTACAATAGTATTATGTAATGGCAGACTATGTGATAACAAGGCCTGGTGTGTGTGTGGTAGTGGGCTGGGATTTGGGAGAGTTCAGGCCCTTAAATTATTAGATTAGATTCCCTACAGTGTGGAAACAGGCCCTTCGGCCCAACCAATCCACACCGACCCTCCAAAGAGTAACCCATTCAGACCCATTTCCCTCTGACTAATGCACCTAGCACTATGGACAATTTAGCATGGCCAATTCACCTGGCCTGCACATCTTTGGACTGTGGGAGGAAACTGGAGCACCCAGAGGACACCCACACAGACACGGGGAGAATGTGAAAACTCCAATCAGACAGTCGCCTGAGTCTGCAATTGAACCTCGGACCCTGGTGCTGTGAGGCAGCAGTGCTAACCACTGAGCCACTATGCCGCCCCCAAGGCTAAAGGCTAGAAGACTAATAGACCAAAGTATAATTCTTTTGTATCCTTTTAAAACAACAAAACCACATTTTAATTTCTCTAATCCTCTAGCAACTCACTTGGGCCAAGTGAAGATTGAAAAATAATCCTCAGAGCATCTGCTAGTTCCTCCCTGACCTCCTTCAAATCCTAGGGAATAATCTATCTGGATTAGAGTGGTTCTGGAAAAGCACAGCAGGTCAGGCAGCATCTGAGGAGCAGGAAAATCCTGCCTCTATTTCTGATGAATGACTTTTGCCTGAAATGTTGATTTTCCTGCTCCTCGGATGCTGCCTGACCTGCTGTGCTTTTCCAGCATCACTCTAATCTAGACTCTGATCTCCAGCATCTGCAGCCCTCACATTCACCTAATAATCTATCTGGCCCTGACCACTTATCCACTTTCAAGGATTCCAACTTCTCTAACACTTGCTCTCTTATTATGATTATTTCACATATCTCTTCTTGAAATACTATATCCACACCATCTCTTTCCATTGTGAATACAGAGACAACAGAAACCATTTAAATTCTTCCCACATCTTCTGCATCTTCACATTAGTTCCCTTCTTCATCTTAATAGGTCTCCCCTTGTCCTCAACCAGCCCTTTGCTCTTGACATTCTGGCAAAACGACTTTGGGTTTTCCTTTATTTTATTTGCCCTAATTTCCCCTTATTTTATTGTTTCATGTCACCTCTTTGATTTCCTTATTTTCTTTTTCACTTGATCCATGTTCTTTCTATACTACCCAAGGCTATCTGCAGTCTTGAGTATTTCGTGGCTATCATAAAGCTTCCTTTTCCTGTTTAATCTTCTTTAATGTTTTTTGTAGACAATGCTGGGTTACTGAGTTTGGGTATACCATTCGTATTTTTGGAGTGGACACGCCTGCTTTGTGTTGTAGGGATCTCACTTTTCTGTGCCCCCCTTCCCACCCATGGGCTTACCGCTGACTTTATCCTTTAGCAGTCTTGTCCAGTGCACCTCAGCCAAAAGACTTCTCAGTTTCGTAAAATTTCCCTTCCCCCAGTTCAAAACTTTTACTCCTGATTTAGCTTTTCCACAATAATATTAAATCTAACCGAATTGTGGTCACTATTCTCAATATGGTCCCCCCACTGTCACTTCACCCTCTCGCCCATTTTCATTTCCTGAACTAAATCAAGAATTGAGCTCCTCTTACTGAGCTTGTCAGGTATTGTTTAAAAAAAATCCTGGATACAGTAAAGAATTTTCCACTCACAGTGCCCCTTATATTGTTTGAAGCTTAGTTGACATTAGGATAGTTAAAATCTCCTACTATGATTACCCTCTTAGTCCTACAAACAGGAATTTATATTCATACATGTTTTCTATCTCCCTGTCAATATTTCTGGCTAATGATCTCATTGAAAGATTCAAGTCTGTGAAGGGGCTTGATAGGGGGAACCATTGAGAGCTGGTTTCAATTCTAGAACATGGTAACACTATCCCTGGACAAGGGATCAAACATTTTGCACTGAAATGAGAAATTTTCTCACTCAAAAGATTGTAAAATGTGAAATCTCTACCCCAGAAGATTGTGTTTGCACCATTATTGACTCTATTTCAGAGTTTGATGGAACTCTTGGCTTCTCAGAGAATCAAAGTCTTTGAGGAATAGGCAGGAAGTTGGAACCCAATATCATTCATGATCATTTAGAATGGGGCAGAGGATTTGATGGGGCTTATGCTCCATCCCTTTTTCTTTCTCTAATGGCATCTGATCCTCCCACTAAGGAAAAACACTACACCCAGTGCTGCTGCCTCAAGATCATTGATTATTTGGGCTGGCATGCCAGCCGGTTACTAGGCAGCTCTTTTCTCCAAATGAGTCTCTCACATTTGTTACACTTTCATCAAAAGGCCTCAAGGGTTTCATATTAAAACAGACCAGTTTCAATTGTGTTGCTCTTCACAGCCATATTTTCTGACTGCAGCTGATGCTTTTAAGAGGAAACCAAAATGTTTTCTTTCTATAAGGGAAAGAATCATCTCTCTGAATACTGCTGGTTGGACTGGATCTGACAAGCTCTATTTCATAAATTACAACATTTTCGCTCACAGATTTCATTAATATTTTCAATGTACCAGGGAGCCTTGGTAACCAAGAAGATTGCCATGTGATTACAAAATCTACTGCAACAAACTCATACTTCTAGCATGGATGAACAGTGAGCAGATATGGGCACCACATCTTAGGAAAGATACATTGGCCTTGGAGGGAGTACAACTTGCATATACACAGATGATACCTGAACTTTAAGGGTTAAGTTATGAGGGAATATTATACAAATTAGGCCGGTTTGCTTTACAATTTAGATCTGAATGAAGGCTTTAAGATATAGGAAAAGACAGGGTATATGAACTATTTCTGCTGGTTGGAGATTCTGGAGCTAGTGGCATAGTTTAAAATTTAGCTCCAAACTATTCAGGAGAGATATTCGGGAGCACTTCTGCACACAAACAGTGAAGATGTTTGAAAGTCTCTTCCACAAATGGCAGTGGATGCTAGATCAGTTATTCATTTAAATCTGAGATACATTTTTGTTAAGCAAGCGTATTCAGGGATATATTCAAAGTTGGGTGTATTGAATTAGGCCACAGATCAGCTATGATCGTATTGATTGATAGAACAGGCTTGAGGGGCTGAATGGCCTACTCCTGTCCTTATGTTCTGATGTAATTACACAATAGTTGCAAGAAACAAAATTGTTTCTCGTGTATTCAAAACAGATGAATGAGTGACAACTATATTTTACATGAATAACATATCTAACACTGTTCAAAACATTGTGACATTAGAGTTGTGTAGAATTACCCGACGAAGCAGCTGAAACAGAATATATCTTCCTACACCATATCAAGGGAAATGGAGAAGAAACAAGTGTTGGACTTTGCTGTGTGTTCCGGTCCTTTTATGAATAAATAGCTTTGTCTTACTATTCTTCAGGATGCTATAATCCTAAAATGGCTGCAGTTAACTTTTATCACCTCAGCCAATATTGATGGGGGGATTAATGGACTGACTTTAAAATTAATACTTAAACAAAATCAATCAAATGCAGCTGCTTGAAGCAGATAGTGGACCTGGAAGGTTCTAAAATGCCCATGAGAAACATTATCTAAAAGGTGAGCTTTCAGTAACTGGGAAGAAGGACACAGAGCTTTTTATTTTTGATTTAATGTGAACATAAATATTTCCTATCAAGGATAATTTCTTTATTAAGGCACTTGCTGATTCACTGTCTTGCTGTTGTCTTTAGTTTTAAAAAACTTCAAAAAAATGAGACAGCTGCATCATCTTGTAAATCCACAAGCTCATGATTTCATAACATTTTAATAGCATATAAAATATTGTTCAAAGAGAATGTAGCTGTTACTATTTGAAATATGCTGTGTGATTTTATTTCTTGCAATAATAAGATAAATATAGCCAACGCAAGTCCTTTCAATATTTATAGCAGATCAACCATTATCATTCCTATAATGGGGCATGATTATGCTGGAAGGAATCAATGATTGTGATTCTGAAGAGATTTGAGATTAGGATACATTACACCAAATGCTGAAAAGGACAAAGAATCACATGATGAAGTTTTTAATGTTAAAAAATGAAATGATGGTGCAAATAGTAATAAATAATTTCCATATGTCAAAGAAAACATACATTTCACTTTGTAGAAAAGTCAGGAGTTTAGTGGGCATCCCTTGTCAACTGTGGTATACTATGTGGTAATTTATTGTCTTTAAGTGCACTGATGTGCATTCATGTAAAAATGGGATGGATGATAGTGAAGTTCACTTGATCTACTTAAGGGAGTTGTTATATTTCGTTAATGCAGGGAATTTCTGTATACCTTCAGTCATTTAAATTTATTAGAACGTTTAAAATTCTTGGTAATTCTTGATGAGTCAGAGATAAAGTTGGCCCAACCATTGAGAAATACATTCTCCATGGGTAGGAAATGACTTATATCTGGATGGTTAATGATGTTTACTCATCTGCCTGAGCTTAGTCTAATTAGAAATATGGTTTCAACTATCAGAGGAAGATAATATTAAAACCAAATCTATCTGGGAATGTTTCTGCAAAGTTAATCCTTGCAATATATAACACTAAATTAAAGTATGTCTTCATGAAATTTCGTATAATGTCAAATCACTATGAGTGTCTGTGAAAAAAAATCTCGTATTATCCATGAGGTTCAAACTTTTACTTTGCTGACAGAGTGATACCAGAAAAGGGAGTCAATCTATGATGATGTCAGATGCCAGTGTTGCCAACATTTAATGATGTTGTGACTGTGCAGCCTTTCAGTTGACTCACTGCCACCAACGTTACTTGTTAATATTAATGCCATGGGGAGAATGATACCCACAAGAAATCTTCAGTGGCATGTAGGTTTAAACTTGATAAACAGTAAAAGGTTTATTACTTTGTACTTATTAACTATTTACATCTGAGTTGCATTGTTGTCTCTTACGAGACTTCATGCTCAACTTAAATAAAATATACATAACCGCTATCGAAGCATTCTGGTCCACAGCTTAGTGACAACTGAACATCCAGAATTGTAGCCAGCTCCTCTCAGGAATAGTCCTTTATAACTTGATGGCTGGGGATTTTTGTGTTGTTAGTTAACCCTTTCAGGCACAAACTGCCTTATACCTACCCTCTTCAACTTCCAAGCATTTTTTCTGCTTATTAAATTTTTTCAACAGTTGTTCCAAATTAGTAGATTTATCATTATCCCATTTGTACCAAGTCTCTGGCTCTATAAATCATTTGAATTTGGTCAGATTAGAAATCTGATGCTTGAGGTTGAAATATTTAGGTACAGTTGTTGCTACCCTGGCATCTTGGTGGATCATTACTTCCCCAAATACTCTTACAAAGGATATATTCAGGCATCAGTTGTTCTATTTTGCTTCCCTTCGAGAATGCTTAGTTTCTCAGACCATGTCAGAGAGGATAGGAATGTTTCCGAAAGAAGTAATCTCCACGATATGATGTTTCAATGAGTTAGACTCACATGTGGCTTCCATTCTCATCCATGTTCAAAGTTTGTGAGAAGATTTGTAGCTCGGGTGCTCGTTGTTGTGGTTCTGTTCGCCGAGCTGGGAGTTTTTGTTGCAAACGTTTCGTCCCCTTTCTAGGTGACATCTTCAGTGCTTGGGAGCCTCCTGTGAAGCACTTCTGTGCTGATTCCTCCAGCATTTATAATGGTTTGAATCTGCCACTTCCAGTTGTCAGTTGCTGTCCTCTGCACACAAACCAACAGCCACTCTCAGACAACAACCCACCAGGACAAAGGACCCGATACCCAGCAGGAGCAAAACCAATGTAGTGTACAAAATCCCAGGCAAGGACTGCACAAAACACTACAAAAGACAAACAGGAAGATGGCTAACAACCCGCATCCATGAACACCAACTAGCCACGAAATGACACGACCAGTTATCCCTTGTAGCCATACACTCAGATGACAAACAACACGAATTCGATTGGGACAACACCACTATTATAGGGCAGGCCAAACAGAGAACCGCAAGGGAATTCCTAGAGGCATGGCACTCATCCACAAATTCTATCAACAGACACATTGAACTAGACCCTATATACCGACCAATGCAGCGGACAGCAACTGACAACCAGAAGCGGCAGATTCAAACCAGTATAAATGCCGGAGGAATCAGCACAGAAGCGCTTCACAGGAGGCTCCCAAGCACTGAAGATGTCACCTAGAAAGGGGACGAAACGTTTGCAACAAAAACTCCCAGCTCGACGAACAGAACCACATCATCCATGTTCATTTGAATAACCTTATCATTGTCTCATGTTATATCTTAGACAGTAAAGCTGTCTGAACTATTTTGATATAGCTTCCTCTAAACAGCTGACATGACTGCATCAAGGGTCCACAACTAATTCTAGATAGTTGCGGGGTGATTTGTCCACAGTTGAAAGATAATTGAAAGATTCTGCCAAATTTGTGAAATCAAAGTTGTTGTCTAATCTCTTACTCATGAAAAGTTGTTGAGCATCAACATAACTAGTCTCAAATAATGTATGAAGTCATCCTCTTGTCGAGTCAAGTTGTGTTAATGAATGATATTTGCCTCTGAGCTTGTTGAAGCTCTTCAATGTACATAGAATTTTACAAGAAAAGAATGCCTTTCTACTCAGAAGTAAGAAGTGTTGGCTTTTGGTAACATACATTTATTCTACAAAGTATTGGTCTCTGTAGTTTAAGACTAGTCTCAGCATTCCTTTGATTCTGAGTGGCCTGAGCCATGCAATTCTCTGTCAAAAAGCTATGCTTTGATTCTATTCAACAAGAGGACTTTTTTCAGTTAATACTGTGACACTTATTCCAGTGACTAATTTGTAATTTGCTGGATGACAGTTAACCGGATGGTCTCTGTCATATTTAGTTTCAGATGAATCACCAATATTCTTTAGGCAAGTTTGATTTAAGTCTTCCAAAAGTAGTATATCATCATATATGTATTCCAAAGACAAAATGACCAAGTGTTTTGGGTTTTTAATCCAAAGATGCTTATTGTCAGGTGTTAACAGCTTTGTACATATACACATTGTTAATTATGTGGTTCAGAAATTGTTTTTGACTCTTGTCCAACAGAACTTAGACTTTCTCGGCTTCAAATAACCCTTTGAGGATTCTACACAAACACTTCTGGTTTGGAACTTTCAAACAAAATGAATTGTTATATCATAACTATTCTGAACTATCTCCTTTCTTGAGGAGAAGTTATGTTTGTACATCCAACTCCAATCAGGACTTCTGCAAGCTGAAAACCGAAAGCTATGAGTTAGTCACTTAAGCAAAAAAAAACCTCATTATTCTAGATTTGAAAACACGGTAACGGCTTTTCAATGTTTACTCAATCTGATTGTAAAACTCTCCCTGTGCAAACAAATTTCATTATCACTCCAGGAACCCTTCCCACCCTCTCTCTCTCTTAGTTTAAAAAAAGGCCTCCATAATTACTGACAAATTAATCTTTAAAACCTCTCACATGCACAGACCGACTTTAAAATAAATGATATGAAAACAAATAAATCACACACATTGCATCATTCATGACTCAGTTACTGAAGTAGCCCATGTCCAAAATATAATATGATCTTGATAATATCCAAACTTGTGCTGATAGCAACAAATAACATTAGAATTCCTATAGTGTGGAAACAGGCCATTTGGCCCAACAAATCCACACCAGCCCTCTGAAGAGTAGCCCACTCAGACCCATTTTCCCTCTGACTAATGCACCTAACTCTATTGGCAATTTAGCATGGCCAATTCACCTGACCTGCACATCTTTGGACTGTGGGAGGAAACCCACACAGACACAGGGACAATGTGCAAACTCAACACAGAGGAGGGAATCAAACCCAGGTCACTGACACTGTGAGGCAGCAGTGCTAACCACTGAGCCACCGTGCCAACTTTCAAACCCCCCCCCCTCCCATTACCAAACTTTGACATCCACACAATAGCTGGTCTTCCACAATGTCCTGGAGTGCCTATTCCCTAACCTATCCCAATTTCTGACAGTCCAGAGAGCCATCTTTGATTTCCTTACCCCCCGTTATCTGAACTACCTCCAGCACCAACACCTTGTAATTTCATACTTCCCCAATCTGAGTCAATATTGATGCCTCAGATTTTCTCTCTATTTCCATTTTCCCTCATCTCACAAAACTATTAAATTACCAAAAGTGCTGGATAGTAAGCTTGATGGTATGCTGTTCCAGGTGAATATTTCAATAACATTTTTGCAAATATGGGGTAACATTGAAAATTAATGTCAATATTGCATTGTGAACAGAGGTCTAATGAGGCAATAAACATCTTACAGTCCAAGTATAAAAAATCAACCAAAAAAAACCTACAGTTGATACAATCAGTAAATAAAGCAGATAATATAAGAAGCATTCAGCAAGTCAGTAAGCCACTAGAGAGAGATCAGATTAGTTAATATTTCAGGCATAAACTCCCAGTTAGAAATGGAAAAAAATCACTGCAGATGAACAGCATTGAAGGGAAACAGAATGAAGAAATTGGAGGGTGACAAAAATATCACGTTTGAGAGAGGAAATCAAATGACCTTAATAGTACCTAACTGGAAAACAGGAGGTGGTTAAGTGTTTGATATTATGAGGATATGTGAGTCAGATTAAATGGATATAGGAGAAATTGGTCAAGTGGAACTGATTCTGGAGGCCAGGACTCTGGAAGAAATGACAAGCAAGTTATCAGTAAGGATTTAGATCTCCCTGTGGTTCAGCAAAGGATTCTTGGACTTTCAGAGGTATCGATGCTTAGATGTTAGTGATTTGTCAAGTATACTAATAACATTCAAATAGGGAGCACCACAAAGGCAGCAGCAAAATATTTATTGAAGTACTTGTAATTTTGAAAAGATTAGGTTGTAAAATAGAGATTTAAATTTGGTGCTGATAACAGTTTTGTAATATCCTTTAAAATGTCCTATGCATATTATAAGATAATGAGAATGCAATGCATATTATGTTGTAGTAGTGATATCAGCAGTCATATACTGGAGAGGGAAAAGGGAAAGGGAATAGTCTGTACCAGAAAGATTTGAATTTTCTTTGAGACGTTAAATATACTAAGGTGTAAGTGAAGGAGTTATGCAAATAACTACCAGAATCAGAACTACTCCTAATGTAGATCAGACTCCAAATAACCTGAAGAGAGATCCAAACACTATTCAAAAGTGGAGTCAAAACAGAAACTATAGTTGAAAGCAATTGTAACACCAATCTAATAACAAAATAATGCAATGGGCAAATTCCATGGATAGAAATTGGATGAAGACTTCTTCAAAAGAAGAATCAAAAAACTTAATAAAAGCAAATTACTGCGGATGCTGGAATCTGAAACCAAAAGAGAAAATGCTGGAAAATCTCAGCAGGTCTGGCAGCATCTATAAGGAGAGTAAAGAGCTGACGTTTCGAGTCTAACTGACCCTTTGTCAAAGCTTTGACAAAAGGGTCAGTTAGACTTGAAACGTCAGCTCTTTACTCTCCTTATAGATGCTGCCAGACCTGCTGGGATAATCAAAAAACTTACCTTGGTAAGAGGTTAAACTGGGAATCAATCATGATGCCTGCACCAGTTGAACAGTCATTGCCTCCTCCACAGCTGTTTGAGACTTCTGAAGGTCAACAGAGAAGCCAAGGAGGTGTTGCTTGTCAAACAACAGAAGTACTAAGTTTCATTGAAGACAATGTCCTTCAGAGATGGGGGATAGAATAGACTTTTACCAATTTTGAAGCTATCCTAAAAGCATTTGCTGCATACTGTAGACCAAAACTGAACATATAATTGAAAGAGCATGATCAGCCTCACAATTGCCAGAGGAATCATTAAATAATTGCTATAGATTTTGATATAGGCAAGCCAGTTTTGTCAGTATAGTGTGATGGAAGACAAGGACATTTGCATCTGCATTGCTGTCAGAGGGCATGATAAAAAGCTGCAAGGATGTTTTGCACAAAAGACAGCCTAACACTAAAGCAAACAGCTCAAAAGGCTGAATGGAGACAAAAAAAAGAACTATTATCTGTGGAAACATCAAAGGTTTAGATGAGTCCATTATAGGTGTTCAATAATTAAAGAGTCAGAACTTGAGTATGGCTGATTAATAGAGGTGTTGCCATGGGAAATACACCAGTTAATGATGACTGGCAATTAACCTTCAAGCTTTTTAAAATTTTCAACCCAGGCAGATTGACTTTAATTGGTCAATGTGTCGACTTGAGAAATGAACCCTGAGAATGGCTGTCATCCATTTGGTTGAGTTGAAATCTATACAGTGTAGGTACACATTCTTTCTGTCTGCAAAATAACAGTGCTTTCTGTACTAATATATGGAGCTTTCAGTGCATGTAAATGTACAACTCGGTAAATCCAGACCACTTGCTAATTTATCAGCACTTTCAATTGGCTGCTGTGGGATTTTGCACACTTTGTTCTAGGCTTTTTAATTGGTGAGGCTACCCCTTTGAACCTACCCAACCAGCACACTCATGAGTAGTGCTGAAAAAAGAAGCATCAGCCTAATTGTGTCATCCTGGACTCAAGGCAATTTGCAAGAAACACTAAAGGGAGAACAACATGTATATTGTATGAGTGCAGAGTGCTAATAAAATATGAAAAATTTGATATTACTAAAACTTAAACAGCTTCAAAATTTCACCTTTCACTCTCTGTAGTCTTCAGCTTCTCTGCTCCTCCAATCATTGAGTCATAGAGATGTACAGCATGGATACAGATCCTTCAGTCCAACTCGTTCATGCTGACCAGATATCCTAAACTGATCTTGTTCCATTTGCCAGCATTTGGGCCATATCCCTCCAAACCTTTCCTATTCATATACTAACCCATCTGCCTTTTAAATATTGTAATTGTACCAGTCTTTCACACTTCCTCTGGCAGCTTATTCCATACACGCACTACCCTCTGCATGAAAAATTTGCCCCTTAGGTCCCTTTTACATCTTTCCCTTCTCACCTTAAACCTACGCCTTCTAGCTTAGACTCCCCTACTCTAAGGAAAAGACCTTGCCTATTTATCCTATCCATGTCCCTTGTGATTTTAGAAACTTCTCAAAGGTCACCCTTCAGCATCCAACACTCCAGGGAAAATAACCCCAGAATAATCAGCCTCTCCCAATAGTTCAAATGTTCCAACCCTAGCAACATCCTTGTAATTGTTTTCTGAGCCCTTTCAAATTTCACAACATCTTTTCTACAGCAGGGAGACCAGAGTTGAATGCAGTATTCCAAAAGTGGCTAAACGAATGTCCTGTGCAGCCTCACCATGACCTCCAAACTCCTACACTTAATGCATTGTCCAATAAGGGCAAGCATACCAAACACCTTTTTCACCACCTGCACTCCAAGGTCTCTTTGTTCGGCCATGATGTGGAGGTGCCAGTGTTGGATTGGGATGGACAAAGTCGGAAATCACACCACACCAGGTGATTGTCCCACAAATTTATTTGAAATCACAAGCTTTCAGAGCGTAGTCCCTTCCTCGGGTGAAGTGAGAGGGAAGCACACAGAACACAGAATCTATAGGCAGAGAGAGATCAAGGGCAGAGAGATCAAAAGATCATACAAATGGTATGAGGGGAGTATCGAACAGTAAGTCTCTGCAGATGACCAACAGTGTTAGACAGCATGAATAAAGTGTCAATAGCTGAATAACAACCGAATAATCCAATTAAATAAGGCAGAGAAATAATTACATCAAGTTAAGATAAGGTGGTACTGGAGACAAACCAAATGACTGGAATAACATGAAACAAAAACAGAAGCTGCTAGAAAAGCCCAGCAGTTCTGGCAGCATCTGTGAAGAAAAACTAGAGGAAGGGTCACTGGACCAGCAACGTTAACTCTGATTTTTCTAACAGATGCTGCCAGACCCACTGAGCATCCCCAGCACTCCCCGTTATTTTGGTTTTTAATTTGACTGGAATAATGTAGAAGTCAAACACACTTGAAGAAATTAGATTCTGAGATGTCTCCACACAATAGTAAAGTGGTTGTTGATCTGTCAGCTCCCTATAAATTGCTCAACAATTGGATTCTTCTTTTTTTTCATTGACAGGATGTAGCATCTTTGGCTGGGTCAGCATTCATTGCCCTTCCCAAATTGCCCAGTGAGAGTCAACCACATTGTTGTGGAGAACATGGAGGCAGGACCAGGTAATGATGGCAGATTCCTTCCCTTAATGGCATTAGTGAACCAAATGGTGTCTTACAACAATCAACAATGCTTTCATGTTCATCATTAGACTTTTAATTCCAGATTTTTATTGAATTCCGATTCCACCACTTCCAATGGACAGGATTTGAATCCAGGTCCCTAGAACATTCCCTGGGTCTTTGGATTAATAACCTAGCGATAGGCCATTGGCTTCCCAATAATTCATTCAACTAACCATAAAAAACACTTAACAAAACAATAAATCTTTCCTGATCCAATAATTCATGTCCAAACACGTGGAATGACAAATTTCTCAAACATTCTTAGTGTAAAAATATCTCATTTAACTTGAAAGTCAAGTGCCTTCTCATTTTATCCCAAATAGCCTTAAAACTTTGATTTCCATGCTGTTTATCTATTTATACAAATGATGCTTAGGATATTTCAGTTCATTATCAGTTTGATGGTTTCGGTTTCAGCTTGCCTTTCAACTGATTGTTCATGATCAGTTGAATACAATGTGAATGTGAACGTCTGAGGTTTATTTATAGTGTCACAGAGGTGTACAGCACAGAAACAGACCCTTCGGTCCAACTCGTCCATGCTGACCAGAAATCCCAACCCAATCTAGTCCCACCTGCCAGCACCTTGCCAATATCCCTCCAAACCCTTCCTATTCATATACCCATCCAGATGCCTTTTAAATGTTGTAATTGTAACAGTCTCCATGACTTCCATTGGCAGCTCATTCCATACACGTACCACCCTCTGCCTGAAAAAGTTGCCCCTTAGGTCCTTTTTAAATCTTTTCCCTCTCACCCTAAACTTATGCCCTCTAGTTCTGGACTCCCTGACCCCAGGGAAAAGACTTTGTCTATTTATCCTATCCATGCCCCTCATGATTTTATCAACCTCTATAAGATCATCCCTCAGCCTCCGATGCTCCAGGGAAAACAGCCCCAGCCTATTCAGCCTCTCCCTATAGTTCAAATCCTCCAACCCTGGCAACATCCTTGTAAATCTTTTCTGAACCCTTTCAAGTTTCACAACATCTTTCCGATAGGAAGTAGACCAGAATTGCATGCAATATTCCAACAGTGGCCTAACCAGTGTCCTGTACAGCCGCAACATGACCTCCCAACTCCTGTACACAATACTCTGACCAATAAAGGAAAGCATACCAAATGCCTACTTCACTATTCTACCTACCTGCGACTCCACTTTCAAGGAGCTATGAACCTGCACTCCAAGGTCTCATTGTTCAGCAACACTCCCTAGGACCTTATCATGAAGTGTATAAGTCCTGCTAAGATTTGCTTTCCCAAAATGCAGCACCTCGCATTTATCTGAATTAAACTCCATCTACCACTTCTCAGCCTATTGGCCCATCTGATCAAGATCCTGTTTTAATCTGAGGTAACCTTCTTCACTGTCCAATACATGTCCAGTTTTGGTGTCATCTGCAAACTTACTAACTATACCTCTTATGCTCACATCCAAATCATTTGTATAAATGATGAAGGAAGTGGACCCAGCACCGATCTTTATGGCAAACCACTGGTCACAGGCCTCCAGTCTGAAAGACAAACCTCCACCACCACCCTCTGTCTTCTACCTTTGAACCAGTTCTGAATGCCTTACTAAAGTTCAGATAGATCACATCTACCACAATTTTAACCAACTACATTTAACCAACAACTTAAGTGAATATGGTATTCCCTGTGACTAGGCTTATGTCATGGTGTACACCTTGACCTTGTGATCTTTGGTAAAAGTGGCCATGTCATTCTTTGCTATGACCCAGTTAGTCCCATGTCATTCTGTACTTGATTGTGAGACAGAATTTGCAGTTGCTTCAATTTCCAACTCCACTGCTCCTCCAGGAACATTCTTGACACATTCCTCTTTTTTTATTTGATCATTTGGAAACATGGAGTCAGTGAGCCCATAATAAACAAAACCATAAATTGCTGGAAAAGCTCAGTAGGTCTGCCAAACTCTGTGGAGAGAAATCAGAGTTAGTGTTCTGGGTCTGGTGACCTTTCCTCAGAACTAAAAAGCTTAGCAGCTCCAGCAGAGAAGTTAGAGTTAACATTTCAGGTCTACTGCCTTTTCCTCAAAACCATCCATTCTGAGAAAGTATCACTCAGTCTGAAATGTTAACTCTGATTTCTCTCCACAGATGCTGCCAGATCTGCTGAGCTTTTCCAGCAATTTCTGTTCTTGTTTCTGATTTACAACATCCACAGTTATTTCGGTGTTTACACAGATCTCATCTAAATCTACCTCCACCCCCGTCTTAACACACACCATAACTGTTTGCTATCTGACCACATATGCAATATCTAATTTTGGATAAAATGCAAATTCCTCCAACGAAATGTTCAGCAATTTGAAGTTACTGGCTGAGAAATTCAAGTATGCAACATTTGAGTTGTCCACTGCTTAGAATGACACAGCCAGCTCAATGTGCAAATTGGGATTAGATTGACAGTACAGTACACTGGCTGGATGTCTGTAAAGTGGTTAACAGGCATCAGTGACATAACTTAATGTTAGTCAGCATCTCTTAAGGAAGAGGTACATTTGCAAATGCAAGGGAAGAGAGTCATTGACAAAATGTCAGAAATATGTTGAGTAATACCATAGAACTAATACCTTGGAGGCCTTACAGTAGACAGTGGAGAGAAGTGGACAGCTGCTCTTCCTGGTGTGCCCTAGCCACACCTTTCTGTGCAGTTGTTCCTCTGAAATTTTGGGAGAACTAGCAAGGCATGAAACGCGTCAAGAACTTTACACCAGCAAATAGTTGCTGTGTGTCAAGATATCTAATGCTCTAACTCAGAACTGTTACACTGAAAAGACTGCTCTCTTATGTTTTGTTCACAACTGCACTACTTAAGCCTCATTACTAATAATGTTGATTGCACCTGCAAGACTCCCATTCACTGTCCTATGGATCACTGTGCCACACTTCACTGCATCTTCTTGTACTTGCAAACACTGCACCATTACCACATGCACTTACCTACCAGGTAAGCTTAGGGACACCTGACTTCTCTGGGAACTGTAAGTAAACTAGAAAAAGTTGTTCATGTGAAATAGAAAATATAAAAACAGCTTTCAAATGGATATACTGAAAATGGACATAAGTAAAGGTGGAGGCCATTCAGCCTGTCAAATCTGATCTACTTTCACCTAATATTTTCAAATCCCTCAATGTTATTTGAACAGAGAAATCTATCGACTTCTGTCTTGAACATGCTCAATAGTTGAGCTTCCACAGCCCTCTGAGATACAGAATTCCACTAATTCACCACCCCCTGACTAAAAGAGTGCTTCCCCTGGTGGGAGAATCCAGGACCAGAGGGCATTATCTCAGAAAAAGGGGTCACCCATTTAAGACAGAAGTGAGGAGGAACTTCTTCTCTGAAAGGGTGGTGAACCTATGGAAATTTTTAATGCAAAGAACTGCCAAGACTGATTTTTAATCAATGAGGGAGCTGAGGGTTGTGGCAGGAAAGTGAAGTTGAGGATTTTTTAGACCGGCCATGATCTCACTGAATGCTGGAGCAGATATGTGGGCTGGATGGCTTGCACCTGCTTCTATTTCATATGTTTGTGTTACTTGGAAAATAATTTAAAGAATATATTGATTATGATTGGTGATGTCTAATACAATTCAAGCAAATGACATTGTGATATTGCAATGGAACAATTTTCTAGAGACCAGCAATGGAAATTGCCTGGGTGGCATTATTTCTGCTTTAATTGACAGCCTGGGGAAAGAATGCATGCAGCCAGTGTTGAGCTTCTCCTTGTCCAATTGTCATCGGATAAAAATTCTCATTAAAATGATGTGAAACAGTGTGAAATGTATGTGTGATTCAGATATACCCTTCAAGACATGTAACTCTTTAGACCATTAGTGTTGGGTCTTACTGGATTGTGTGCTATTTTAGGTGGTTGATGTCAGATGCTTTAAGGGAAATTTATATCAAATTTTATGATTGCCCATTATCCCAGGAAATAATTGTTAAGTGTTATCGTGGGCTTCTGTAGTTAACTCCCAAAAGATCAATTTTACCACATCTTTCAACTGTCTAGTGGTATAAATAGACTTGGAATGATTACATTCTATCACAATATTTTGCATTTTTATTTTTGAATTTAGATGCAGCCTGTATTTTAATGTCTTATTCTCATGGTGATGCATTACTAATGGCCACAGTTCTGAGCATTAATGAGAACAACTTGTGCAGTAATTCTACAGAGTGCTGTTTGAAGCTTAGGAAGTGACAACGTTGAAGTTTGTTCGGAGCATGGTTTCATGAAAAGACTGGGAACACACAGAAAGTTCATCAATACTTGAAAGAAAGACTTGTTAGCAAACAGAGGCCTTGTTAGAAGAAAGAAAAAAGCAAACCTAACATGCATCAGATTCCAATCGGTCATTCTCTGTAAAAGTTAACAGATCCAAAAGTCTGTTCTAAGTATCCTGGCTGTCATTCATTTATATCTCACTAATCTATGTTGGCTCTCGGTCCAGCAGTGCCACAATATTAAAAATAGGGATAGGGAGCATCATAGAGTTTGACAGCTTGGAAAGAGGTCCTTCAGCCCATTCTATCCAGACTGATAATTAAAAACATCCACTTATTCTAAGCTTTGACAAAGGGCCAGTTAGACTTGAAACGTCAGCTCTTTTCTCTCCTTACAGATGCTGCCAGACTTGCTGAGATTTTCCAGCATTTTCTCTTTTTTGGTTTCAGATTCCAGCATCAGCAGTAATTTGGTTTTATCCACTTATTCTAATCTCAATTTCCAACACTTGGCCTATAGCCTTAGACACTCCAACATTTTAACTGTTTATCAGAATAGTTCTTAAAGATTTTGAAGGTTCCTGCCTCTACCCCTACTTTTAGGAAATAGTTCCATATATACACAATCGTCTGGGTGAAAAGATTTTTCCTCAAATCCCCTTTAAGCCATCTTAAAGCTGTGACTCTTACACCAAGACAAAACAGTTCTGTCTATCCATCCTGTCAATGACCCTGTGAACTTTGAAAACCTCAACCAAGTCCCCCTAAATTTGCCCTGCTCAAAGGAAACCCATCCAATCTAGTCCCCTTTAATTACTGAATCAACCAAGCACAGTCATCATCCTGGTGAATCTCCTTTGTGCCTTCTCTAATGCAGTCGTATCCTTCCTATAGTGTTCTAACTAGAACTCGTACAATACTTCAGCCATGGCCTAACTAACAACATAATCAGCTCCATCAAAAACTCTTAGCTTTTGCATTTAGTACCATGATTAATAAAGGCGAGTATACCATCATGGATTGAGGATAGGAGTTGGAAGGTCATGGTGCAGTTGTACAGGGAGTTTGGTTAGGCATCCTTTGCAATACTGCATGCAGTTCTGGTCTCCCTGCTGTAGGAAGGATGATGTGAAACTTGAAAAGGTTCAGAAACGGTTTACAAGGATGCTGCCAGGGTTGCAGGATTTGAGCTATAAGGAGGGGCTAAATAGGCAGGAGCTATTTTGTCTGGAGTGTCGGAAGCTGAAGGGTGATATTATAGAGGTTTGTAAAATCGAAAGGGGCATGGACAGTGTGAAGAGTCAAAATCTTTTTCCTGGGGTAGCGGAGTCCAAAACTACAGGGCATAGGTTTTAGGGTGAGAGGAGGAAGATTTAAAAGGGACCTAAGGGGCAACCTTTTCACACAGAGGGTGGTACACGTATGGAATGAGCTGCCAGAGGAAGTGGTGGAGGCTGGTACAATTACAAAATTTAAAAGGCATCTGACTGGGTGTATGAATAGGAAGGGGTTTAGAGGGATATGGGCCAAGCGCTGATAAGTGGAACTAGATTAATTTAAGATATCTGGTTGGCATGGAGAAGTTGGACTAAAAGGTCCGTTTCCATGGTATGCATCTCCATGACTCTGTGATTCTATATGCCTTCTTGACCAACTTATCTATGTGTCCTGCTGCCGACTATTTAATGTGTACTCCCTTGCCTTGTAGTCCTCCTGAAATATATAACTTTACACTTTTCAGGATTAAATTCTATTTGCCACTATTTAGCCCATTTGACTAGCCATCTTTAACATTCTGTAGTCTAATGCTTTCGTCCTTGAAATTACTACACCAATAATTTTCATGTCATCTGAGAATACCTCCTACATTCATATCTATATCATTAATGTATGCCACAAATAGCAAGGGACCAAGTATCGAACCCTATGATACATCACGCAACACTGACTTCCAGTCACAAAAACAATATTCAACCCATCCTGTTACTTACCTAATGCTGGACTGAATTTGCCATATTGACCTGGCTCCCATGGGCTCTTAATTTCTTAATCAATCTGTCATGAGAGACCTTGTCAAAAGCCTTACAGAAATCCATGTAGATTACATTAACTGCACTGCCCTCACCTACATACCCAGTCACCTCCTTGTAAAATTAAATCAAATTTGTTGGACATCAACTCCCCCTTATGAAGACATATTGGCCATCCTTGATTAATCCATGCCTCTCCAACTGAAGATTAATTTCTGACCCTCAGAATTTTTCCCAATAGCTTCCTTAACATAAATGTTAATATCATTAGTTTCCGGGTTTATCTCCACCATTCTTCTGGAATAAGGTCCCCCATTGCCAGTCCTCTAGCATCCCTCCAGCAGTCAGAAAGGATTTGAAAATTAATGTCAGAGCACGTGCAATCTCTTTCCCTCAGCTGTCTGTAATATATCTTGTGTGTGCTGGGAATATATCCACTTTCAAACCTGCTGACACTGCTACTATCTCCTCCTGATCAACGTTAATTCATTCAAGTGTATCTGCTACCAGATTTCTATACCTACATTATCCTTCTCCATGGTGAATACAGATGCAAAGTGTTGATTCAAAACTTTCACTATGTTATTCTGGCTCCTCATATTGATTGCCACTTTGTTCCTGATTGGGCCCTACTCTTTCCCTGGCTATTCTCATGCCCCTATGATAGTTATAAAGTATCCCCCCCCCCCCCCTCCCCCCACCCCCACCCCTCTTGGCCACACTTATTGTAAATTGGATTTCTTGCAAACCCTCACCTCTCCCTATCTCTGGAAATTCCACCAGTCTTACAAACTCATGAGATAGCTGTTCTCCACCAGTTCTAATGCAGTGAGCAGCCTCTGAGCCAGAAATCCTGATTCAAATCCCATCACAGGATGGAATGGCCAAAGAAGCTGTGTTCATAATGCAGCCAAACACATTGGTGCCAACTGCAAATCCTACTAGCACACACCATTGGCAGGCACAATGAGTTGTAGAGATTCCTGGTCAACTATATAATGGGAAGAGCGTTGGACCTTCTATCATTTCTTTTTATAGATATTTTTATTGAATAAAGAAAATTTTTAAAAGTTTTTTTTACAAAATTACGAAAGTAATACAAGCAAGTATAAACACCAATATAAGATAAAATAAACAAAAAGAAAAAAATAATAACCGAGATGACAAAAAAAGTGAAAAACCCAACTAACTACTGATCTATCCTACAAACAACCAAAACATAAAATAGGATATCATACATTACTGGCAATAAACAACAAAATAATTAAATAACTAAGTACATGCTCAAAATAGATTTACATCAAGTCATAATTAAACCTGTATTTATATGGGATTCTCCCTCCTGGGGGCCCCCGGACCAGCCAGAACCACTACCACAGTCAGACGAAAGCCCTGGACAATATGGCCGAAGTATCTGTGTTGATACAGTTCAAAAAGAGCTACCATGTTTTATAGAATAATTCAGTTTTTTGGTGCACCATATTTGTGAGGAAGTCAAGGGGGATATATTCCATGATTAACCTGTGCCAGTTTGAAAGTCCTGGAGGGCCTTCAGCTGTCCAATTCACTAAAATATTTTTCCTTGCACAAAAGGAGAAAATGGAAAATAGTTTCCTCCCATGCACATCCAGGGAGGGAAAATCTGAAAAGCCTAAATGTAGAGACACAGGATCCAGCCTAATCTCTGTACCTAAGATCTCTGTCATTCCCAATACCTGCAGATCTTATGGCATGTCCATAGACAGTGCGTGAGAGTGCCAACTTCTATTATGCATTTAGGACACATTGGGAATGTTCCTACCTTAAATTTTGTGAGTTGTTCAGGTGCTATATGAACCCTGTGGAATATCTTTAATTGAATAGCTTGAGCTCCATTAGAGATCTTTCTGTCATTTTTCCAGATATCCTTCCACATTTCTGAAGAGACTTCTAACCCCAATTCTTGGTTCCATGTTTTAAATAATCATTCCATGTATTTCGATACATCCTTATGTAATGAATGATAAAGAATACTGACCGAGGGTGGCCCCATCGGCCATAGCACTCTTCTTTCTCTCTCTGATTTGTAAGGATTGATTATCAGTGTAGTGTTCTTCTGTATGTAGTCTCGTATTTGGAAATACTGAGAAAGGTCCCTGTTAGGCAGTCCAAACTTCTGGTGCAACTGCTCAAAAGACATCATAACTTCCCCATTGAACAGGTTCCCCAGGCAAGAAATACCTCTGGACCTCCAAGTTTTAAATGTAGCATCTGTCAGCCCTGGCTGGAAACCCAATGCTCCCACTATGGGGGTATAGGAGGAGGTTTTTGCAGGTTACCCTCATCTTGTCACATTATCCTCCAGGCTTTAATTGTGTTAAGTACGATAGGATTTTTGAAATAGTCCCTGATAGCTCTCATCTTATCCATAAATAAAAGATTGATGAGGGGACACTTTGTTTGGGAGGTCTCTATAATCTAACCAAATTGATTGTGGGTCACAAGAGACCCAATAAGCCACATAAGATCACAAAGAGCTCAACTGATACCTCCTGAAGTCAGGAAAGTCCAGTCCTCCCCTTGCCTGTGGAAGCTGCAGTTTTTCTAATTTGATAAGGGGCTGTCTATGATTCCAGAGAAAGGAACCAAGCCAGCCGTGGAGCTTACGCAACACCAGTCTCGGCAACATAAGAGGGAGCATTCTCATGGGATATAGAAGATAAGGTAGAACATTCATCTTAACCAAGGCTACTCTGCCGAACCAGGATATTGGGAGATCTCCCCAGCGTTGAAGGTCCTGCCTTATTTTCCCTAATAGGTGCACAATATTGGCTTTATGCAGCTGACCAAATACTGGGGTGATAAAAATACCTAAAATACCAATGACCACCAAAAGGGAAAGCAAGATCCATCTGGTAAATTGGATAACTGGTGAGACCACCCAACGGGATGGCCTCCAATTTCATAAATTAATTTTGTAGCCTGAGAACATATTAAATAGATTGATTACTTGAATTAAGTGGGGCTTGGATATCAAAGGATCACTTAAGAAAAGGAGGAAAACATATTCTTAGAGAGTAATTTTATGTTTACCCGAACCAACCCTCGGGACCGTTATGCAAGGGTCAGTTTGTATAGCTTCTGCTAGTGGTTCAGTTACTAGTGTGAATAATAATGGTGAGGGAGGACATCCCTGATGGCAGCCCCTACCAACACTGAAGCTATCCGAACATAGACCATTTGTGATCACAGCAGCTTTGGGGTCATTGTATAATACTGAGACCCATTTAGAAAATACCTTTCTAACACCAAACCTTTCCAGTGTGTAAAAAAGATACGCCCATTCTACCTGATCAAATGCCTTCGCTGCGTCCAAGACACAACCAACCCCGGTATTCTTCCTTGTTGATAGGCTTGTATCATGTTTAAGACCCTTTGAAAATTATTAGTTGATCTGTGGCCCTTTATAAACCCCGTCTGGTCCTCTTTTATGATGTATGGCAAGACCCTCTCCAATCTTAATGCTAACATTTTAGAGAGAATTTTGAAATCCACATTCAGCAAAGATATTGGTCTATATGAAGAGCAATCTTCTGGGGCCTTTCCTTTTTTAAGAATGAGAGAGATATTTGCTTCTCTCAACGAAGACGGGAGGCAGCCCTGACTATGTGAATAATTATACATATTTATGAGTGGTCCAGTCGGTTCTCCTATAAATTCTTTATAAAACTCAACCTGGAATCCGTCTGGACCAGGTGCTTTGCCACTCTGGAGCTGTCTAGTTGCATCGAGAACTTCCTTGGTACTCAGAGGGACATTCAAGATCAATACCTGCTCTGAGGTTAGACCCAGAAGGGACAATATTTTAAAGAAGGACTCCATCTTCTCAGTTCTATCCTCACAGCCCTGCGATTTATACAGTTCAAAATAGAATTTTCTAAAGGCTGTATTAATCTTTTTACGATCACAAGTCAAGGTACCAGCACTTTCCCTAATGGACATAATAGCTTGAAGAGCCTTTTATTTCTAGCAAGGTATGTGAGGTATCTACCAAGCTTGTCACCATATTGATATAAACTCTGCTTTGCGAATAATATTTCACTCTTTGCTGTTTAGGTAAGTGTGGTATTCAAGGCTGCCTAAGGACTGTGATCCTTTGTAGCTCAGTAATGGAAGGCCTGTCAAGATGTGTTGTCTCAGCTGCCTTCAAGCGAGCTTCGAGTAGGCACTGTTGTTCTCCCTTTTGTCTTTTCTGTGTCACAAAATATGAGATGGCCAAACCTCGTGCATCAGCCTTAATGGTCTCCCACATCATCGACGGGTTACTGGCCGAACCTAAATTAATTTCCAAAATGGTTTTGAATTCCTGCGAAAGTATTTTATAAATTTTCTATCCTTCAGTAAGAAAGGATCCAAAAGCCAATGTCAGGGGCCCATCCCAACGACCCTAGTCTTGACTTCCATGTAAACTGCGGCATGGCCAGAAATAACTATAATACCTATTTTACAAGATACTATGGAATTCAGAAGGGTCGAAGGGGGAAAAAACATATAAATTCTGGTATGGTACTTGTGTGGGTTAGAGTAGAAAGTAAAGTCTGTACCCTGAGGGTGAAGCCACCGCTACACATCTACTAGTCCTAGCTCCTTATTCAGATCTGCCAGTTTTCTAGACCTAAGAAATATACCCGTAGTGCTCTTAGGTATCCTATCTATCTCTGGGTCCATAATGCAGTTAAAATCTCTCTTATAATTGTATAGCGAGCCCCAACAGCTATCAACTTAGAAAACACTTCTGTTACAAATTTAAAGGGGTGTGTCGGGGGGGCAATAAAGATTCAAAATTCCATATTCTTCTCCATATATTAGGGCTTTGATCAATATGTACCATCCAGACTCATCTTTTATCTGGCTTAACATTTGGAAAGGAAGATCCTTCCGAATGAGAATAACTACTCCCCTACCTTTTGAACTGAGGGATGAGAAAAAAGCCTGATCAAATCCACCCTGTTGTAGCTTTAAGTGCTCTTTGTCGAGTAAATGTGTCTCCTGTAAGAGAGCTATGTCAACTCTTGCTTTTTTGAGACTTGATAATATCTTTTTCCTTTTGATTGGTGAATTACTCCCCTTGACATTCCAGGTGCACCACCTAAGCGAATGGCTAGCCATGATCATCCAGGCAGGCCCGAGACCCCCCTGGAGGAAGAACCCCACCCAAGATACCTTGAATAAAAACCATGAAAATTCACAAATGAAAGAATTCTTTAAAACATTTAAATCAACATAATTAAAAATTATTCCTAAGTAAAAAAAAAGACAAACATATTTGAAGGGAGGCTTTCCCCCTTGCTCCCAGGGGATGTGACTACCTGTCAATAACCCCATCATAACCTTTCCTAACTAGAGCCCTGCCCTTGGCCCAGGTGTTACAGAATGGAGTAGACAAATTCAAATGTTCTGTAAAACCAAAGTTAAAAGTGACTCCCCACACCAACACCTAGGTGTGTTTAACAAGTGTAATACAAAATATAACTACATAAAACTACAAAGCTACAATCCCCGCAACTATTAGGTGACCGAGTAAAATGACAAATGAAGAAAACCCCGTGCTAAAGATAGATTGTTGAGGTCGTTGATGCGCTCCCCCATGGTCTGGATTCGCTGCTTGAGAGCCTGGACCTGACCCACGGCTGACTCGACAGCTGTCTCTGAGACCACGCACCGTTGCTCTGCCCCTCCGACACACTGTTCAAGTCATACTTCTGCAGCATGATCGAGAACGACTCCCACCTGGTCCTGGACTCTTCAATGAAGGCGTTGATCTTATCTTAGAGTTTGTTGATCCCGGAGATCAGGCTCACCTCCGCAGGTAAGTCCCCTGAAGCGGCCGCGGTCACCTCTGCTGCTGCCGGAGGGGATAGGGGAGGAGTGCCTGCCTGTTGCAAACTTTGGAAATTTTTGCTCTTAGTCATTTTAAAACCAACACCAAACAATCCAAATTTGTTGTAAAATTGTTAACTATGCTGGGCAAAGGCTATCTAAAATGAGTTACAAGATGTGGTGAAGACTGGTGCTCCACATTGCCTGAGCTTAAGCAGAGCACTACAGACTCAGACTTGCTGGGTCGCTGCCTCTATCATTTTTATCCATAGGTCTAGATATAATATCCATGTTGGTGCATGTAGCCACTGCATCTCAGTCTCCCTTGGTGTGCTGAAACACCATCACCACTCAGAATCCCAATTATTATGGCCCAGATGGAGGCCATTCAATCCATTGTGCTTGCACCACCTCTAATATCTAGTGTCAACCTCCTGCTGCTCCCCATATTCCTGTAGACCATCACAATCTAAAAAAAAATCCAATGCCCTCTTGAATGCCTCTGTTGACTTGCCTCCACCACATTTCTAGGCAGTGCATCCCACACCCCAACAAATTGCTGAAAACAGCTTCATCCTATTTATTCTGTCCAGCCTGTTCATGATTTTGAAAACCGCTATCAGATCCCCTCTCAGCCTTCTTCTCTCCAACAAGGACCGTTGAATCTTCTTCAAAATATCCTCAAAACTGAAGTTTCTTATTCATGGAACCATTCTTGTAAATCACTTCTGCACGCCCTCCAATGCATTCAGGTCTTTCGTATAATGTGGTGCCCGCAACCATACACAATATTCCAGCTGAGGTCAAACAAAAACATAAGAGTAGGCCATAGGCATCTGAAGCATTTTAAATCTAAATGTCAGATACATACATAGAAATGGTTATTACAAAGTGAGTTAAAAATGTTATTAATTACTAGAATAATTATGTTACACAACTGCTCCGATTTGATTTATGTATAGAAGAGCTTGTGTGACCTGGTTTATAAAGTAAAAAGAAGCATTTGTATTTGTTTGGGGGCATCAGTGAAGTCCTGAGCTTTGGAATTCCCTCCCTAAATGTCCCAACCTCTTCAATTGTCTCTCCTTCATTCAAATGTTGTGGTCTAGACCGTTGTGGTAACCCAATTAGGAGTGACTTCTGCTGAGCAGCACAATAGCGATCAGCAGGGATGCAGTGATTGGAGTGTATTTTTGTTGTGGTTGTCATGGCAATACTTTGATGGGAATGTTTGTTGACATTTGTCATACTAAACTAAAATATGTCTAAATTGTGATGTACAGATTTTTGTTGGAAAGTAATATAAAATTAAGATGATTCATAGCCCAAGGGGAATTGTGGTGTAAATTTTGTTTATGAGTGGTGAGACTAGTTAATTTTTAAAAGAAATGTGGGGTAGCTTTTCAGGAAAGTATGGCAGTTATCTCATGTGGAATATTGTTGACTCAACAATTTGTGAGTTGTCAACTTCTATCAGATGGACATAGTAGGCATTTTCAAGAAAGCTTGCTGATTCTATCATTTTGTTCTAATGCTATCTCTAACTCCTCAATTCCAATTTTGCAGAGCCATTTAGATAAATGATTAGGATGAGACCAAGTTGCTGAATGTTGGAATAAATTCAGCCAGTCTATCAGTCCAGCTCCATTCTCAATGATTACTCAGACTTAAATCTTATTTTATTTCAAGAAACCAACAATGGCAAGTATACTTCACATTTACACAGGAAATAGAAAAGGAATCTTTATACCTGTACTCAATACAACTGCAGAGCTCTAATAGATTTGCACATGTTTCCATTGGTCTCACTGGAGAATTGGATATGAATTATTCACCAGAATCAGAAAGCAATGCAATACAATACAATCCTGCACTATCATGGATCCTCAAACTACTAAAATATCAAGAAATAAAACTTTAGCTTACAATTAAACTAACTTGGTACTTTTGAATACAAAGCTTATACTTTATATTGTGGTGAGGATCCATTGAATAATTAGGCTTCTTTGGATGTGATTGCCTGTTAGAAAAACCTGTTACCAATAAGTGATCATATGATCAATCTGCTTGCAAACTAAGTAATAACTAAAGGGGGTAACCAACAAGTTAATTAAGGGGAGAATCTATTTTCAGGTAATTTTAGTTTAGAATTGGCTGACATTTTTGTCCAGCAGATTTAAATTGAAATTTTGAATGGTGGTATGACAGGTTAAACACCCTTGAAACCTTAGGACTCTTTTGACACCAAGTTGAGTGTTTGGGATAGCAAAACTGAGAAGAGAGGGAGGGAGTTCCTAGATGCAAGAGTTCAGAGTTAAAGAACACTCGAAACAGCAGAGTTCTGACTTGAGGTAGCTATGCTTGAGATGCTAACAATGCATATAATATACTGCAAATTAACAATCATGGGATATTTGAAGAGATAATTGTGGAGGAAGCAAGCAGAAAGTTTAAGAAGTCACAACCTTTATCTGTCTCGAAACAGTATTCAGGTCAATTGGTTGATCTTCCCAGTTATGATAAATAAACTAAAGTTATTTACTGTGTAAGTTAATTGAACAGTAAGAATTTTAGTTAAGGAGTTTGGTTTATAAGTAACTGTTAATTGCAGTTTATCATCTTTGACAAAACTGACTAGATAGGATGGAATATGGTGATTGTATTTTTGATTTTTGTGTGGAAAAATTTATTGTATTTGAACAGTGAACCTTCTACTTTTGTTCTTTTAATAAGTATCTCAGCTTTTGGATTAACATTTTAAAAAGTCTTTGTTGAGATGGTAAAAACATGCACTGCTATCCTTATCAGCTTCTTGGGAAGAGAAAACACAATTTAGTGCCCATTTGGCGGCAATTTTGGGCTGTATGTTCACGTTCACAAGATTTGAGTTTGCTCAGTCTCATTTTGCATAGAATCTGAAGCAGTAACAAGACTGTGACATGTGATGCCCATTCCACCCTTCTCAGATAAATTAGAACTTAGAGCACCCTGACACTGTAGTGGAATGCTTCAGCTTACCAAGTGCTGAAGTTTGATAATGAGTAAGAATAAAGAAAAAAATTGTTCCATGTTATTTTTTGGTGTTTTGAATTGTAAGCTATTGATGTCCAAATTATTAATAAATACAGATCCAAAAGTTATTAAAAGCACTTACAGGTAAGACACAGTAATCCGTCTTTCATCAAGAGATCATAATGTAGGAAGTTAGGCAGCATAAATTCAGCTAAACAACAGATATCTTGAAATTACTGAAGTCTCTAGGGTGTGGTGTAGAAGAGATTGGTCCATGACTCCTGCATAGGCATGTTGTTCTCAATCATGGGTAGATTGGGAGGCCATCTCTTGAAATAAAGAATGACTGAAAGGATGCAAGAGACAAAAAAACTGTAGATGCTGAAATCCTGATGCTGCCTGGCCTGCTGTGTTCTTCCAGTCTCCTGCCTGTCTATGAAAGGATGAAAGAGGCATGTAAAGCAGGATAAACTACCGTAAGAAGGAGGGGTAACAGGAGGGCTCTTACTGCAAGCCGTTTCTGCCTGAATGTTAACAGAGGAATTCTCAGTGAAAGATGTGTCAAACTCTTGCTAAGGATATCCTTATTGAAATCAGTCACCCACTGCAGCCATGTCTACATTCTCAGAAGGACACGGATACCATGACCAGTGGCTACAGAAGGTGATAACATTCATGAACGTTTATGGATTTCACCTTTTCCAGGCTGGAGGGTGAGCTATTTGCATCATGGCTTAGTTTGCCATCCACTGGCACTTTCTTCCAAAGACAATTGAACTGCGTGGAAGTTGTTTTCCGGGCAGTATCTCAACTATAAGATGGACCACAATCAAGTGAAATCCCACAGTAGCTGATGTTTTACCACACTCCCTGTATAAGACAGGTCAAAGGTCAGCTTCCTGGCTTCAGCCATTGGTCCTTCACTCTGCAGCCATCTGCTCTGCCATCATTATTTGAATCACCTTGGCATTTTAAAGGATGGCAGTTGGGGGTGACAAGGCCATTCATTGATACCATGGTCAATGGCAATCCTTGCACTCACAAACAGCAAGCCATACTTCAACAGGCAATTTTTTTACTGTCTGGAACACCTTGGAGGAACAATACAGTACTCAGCAGGCAGGTATTACTGTTGTTGCTGCATGCTGAATAACTTCTCCCTTATGAAGAGTCCAGCCCTTGGTAAACTATACATGAAGCAACTGCGAGGAGCAAGAAGAGGAGGGGGAGAGAAAGAAATAGGAAGCAACAAAGCAATCAAAACAACTCCATTCTACACAGGCTATCTGAAGCTGAATCATCCGACTGCTATGTCAGTAAATGCCTTGTTTGTCAGCAATGATATATCTTGCCTTTACCTTGTCACTGATCATCAATGTCTAATTGTCCATAATGCAAAAGTTATAGTCACCACGAACTCAAGCCAAATTTATAAATAAAATCATGTTATGTTGTGTGTAAAACATTGATTAATCATCCTTGAGCATTCCTGTGCTGCTTTTTCTCATTGAAGAAGAAACCTTGGCAAGTCCTTGTGTAGTGTAAAATAAATGCCCTAGTGTACTGAGCAGTGTTGTCACCATATTCCTGTTATCTACATCTTGTTCAGACAGCTGCTTCTTCTTGTTAAGGCTCGCTAGTGGTTGATCCTCTGCTACTGTGAACCAAAGGGGTCATTAGATCATTTTGGGAAAGAAAAATATTGGCAATGTCCTTCTACATACAAATCTCACAGGTAAAGTCTAGGCGTAATGTCACATCCAGAACATGCAGCCTCAGCGTCAGCCTTATATTTTCTGTTCTGGGGTGGGATTTGAACTTACAACATTCTGACTCACAGGTGAGAGTGGCTGTCTCGAAAACATTTTGTGTATAATCCATCTGAAAAACTAGCCAAAACATCAAACATTTCTTTGTTGTTAATTGTCAGCATTCTTATAAAGAGCTGAAAATGTGTTGCTGGAAAAGCGCAACAGGTCAGGCAGCATCCACGGAGCAGGAGAATCGACGTTTCGGGCATGAGCCCTTCTTCGGGAATCCTGACAGATTCCTGAAGAAGGGCTCATGCCCAAAATGTCGATCCTCTTGCTCCTTGGATGCTGCCTGACCTGCTGCGCTTTTCCAGCAACACATTTTCAGCTCTGATCTCCAGCATCTGCAGTCCTCACTTTCTCCTAGCATTCTTATATAACCCATTTCATTGAAATGTTCATCTGACCGTTTGCAGTTGAACTCTCACGCTTTTGCCTGAAAACCATTCATGCTTAGTGTCTCACCATGTCCAGACCAACCTCTCATTTATCCTCTGACAGTAGCTCTAACACTATTGCCAGCTGTTTCCATAGTAACCACGGCAATGTGAAATACTTAGGAGTTGTCACCTTGAAAAGTGTTAATTTAACAGAAATAGTGATGATTGAAGTAGAAAAGAGAGATTGTGCAGGAATGAGTGCTCTTTGGTCACTAAAATAATACAGTGCTTAGCTATGTTAATTTTATTGTCGTTTTGGTGGCTGTTCAATGTTTGGAGGCTGAGCATAACAGTTCTTCATTATCAACTTCATCATTATTGTCTTCTTGTTGTTAACAACAGTTTCTGTTCCACCACTGCCTTACTGACTCTTTTAACTCTCTTAAAGGTGTACCCACATTTTCAAAACAATAGTTCCTGACTACATGAAAGGAGAAATGCACGGCAGGCGAAAGTAAATAAAGTAAGCAATGTCTGTTTAAACTATGTGTGACTTCCAATCAGAAGAGACTGTGTGAAGAGGTGGCCAAGTTGTGTGTGAAATAAATAGTAAGGGTATGTGGATACTGTCAACTTTCACCCATTCCCCCCGCCCATTGGCTAGAGCCACAGAAGTAGCCACCCTCAGCAAAGGAGCACATTCTCTTCCATGTCCCCAGCCTTTGCTTGTGTACCAGATTGTCCTATAAGAGAAAGGAAAGTGTTAGAGTGTGACGAAATCTGTTTGGGTGATGAGGCATCATATTTGAACAGCAAACTATGAGAAGTGTGACTTGGAGATGCCAGTGTTAGACTGGGATGTACAAAGTTACAAATCACACAACACCAGGTTTTAGCCCAACAGGTTTAATTGGAAGCACTAGCTTTCAGAGCGACACTCCTTCATCAGGTGGTTGATGAAGGAGCGGCACCCCTGAAAGCTAGTGCTTCCAATTAAACCTGTTGGGCTAAAACCTGGTGTTGTGTGATTTGTAACTTTGAGAAGTGTGGATCTGAGGCTTGCTGCGATTCTAAGTGTGTAAGGCTGAGAAAAAGTGAGGAATGTCACATGTGAGTGCTAAGTGCTCAAGACTGTTTGAAGCTAAATGGGGCGATGTGCTGAATTGAGAAACTGGTGGTGACAGTAACTCAGCGAATGGTGCATCTACAGGGATCTACTATCGTGTGAAAAAGGTGGCATTTCACATTGAGTGAAAACTTGATTATTTAGATTACTTACAGATTAGATTACTTATAGTGTAGAAACAGGCCCTTCGGCCCAACAAGTCCACACCGACCCGCCGAAGCACAACCCACCCATCCCCCTACATTTACCCCTTACCTAACACTACGGGCAATTTAGCATGGCCAATTCACCTGACCCGCACATCTTTGGACTGTGGGAGGAAACCGGAGCACCTGGAGGAAACCCACACAGACACGGGGAGAACATGCAAACTCTACACAGTCAGTCGCCTGAGTCGGGAATTGAACCCAGGTCTCAGACGCTGTGAGACAGCAGTGCTAACCACTGTGTCACTGTGCCGCCCACTAAACCTGTAGGAACAAGCAAAATGAATCACTTTTTATTGCATTTTGTCAATTCCACGTACTTTGCTTTAATGCTGATTACCACAGAATTAGAGCTGTTAAGGAGCAAACTTGATTGGTCAATCACTGCACTAAGTTTATCATGTTGAATAGCACTCCACTTCAAGGCCTAAAACAAAGCCTGCTACTGTTTTATCTTCCAGCCTGGAAGACTTTTGAACCATGTTTGGCTGCATGCACCTTAAGACTTGTTCATTAGAGTAATGTGAGCTTATGCCTATGAATCATTCAAGCGAATCAAGCCTGCAAGTACTTAGTTAAGCAGCAATTTCCAAGCTTTCCCTTGAGAAATGAACACATCTAGCTGAAGGTTAAGGATAGAAAAATCCATGAACAGGCATTGAGCCGCAGGACCAGCCAATCAGGAGACTTCACAGTCTGACATGTTTCCCAGCTACAATGTGGAGAATGGCACACATTGGAAAGGCTGAATGCGCATGAACACTGTATAGCTATAAGAAGCTGGAAATATTGTGGGAAGGACTCGGTGCTGCTCTGTGGTAAAGATGGCTTAGAGGCGACAGATTTATTTTAATCAGTGAACGTGCCGGGGTCCTGTAACTTATTCATTACCCCACATAGCATCCAGTTACTTATCTGCAGTGTTTAGTGACAGAATAGCCTCACTTTAAAGGTAAGTGATTCGACATTTCTAACATGTCCAAAATCCTCACAATGTCTATTTACCAAAACTAAAGTTACTACACATTCTATAGATCGCTTTAATTCATTTGTTTAGTACCGTTTAACTAAAGTACGTTACATTATTCATAACAAATTCAGAGCAATGTTGTTAAGGATACATATTAATGTTTAACAGGGCAGTTTCATTTCTGTTTAACCATAAAACAATAACTTATGAAATGCGGTACACTGCAATCAGCTGAAACAGTTATTGACTGGTTTTAGCTGTGCTCAATATCCCTCCGGCAAATTGTCATTTGGAAATAATGGCTGTTTGCAGAATGATTTGCAGAGCAGAATTTTCCTGTGCTTTCATTTGCTGTGTACATTCATTGTGCTGCTGGCCAACACTGAATTAACTTGCAGCCATTTTATTAATAGCAAGCCACTGGCACATTTATTGCTTCTTCTATGCTCTGGTAATCGTAAAATATGGAAGTGTAAACAAATTGAATTAAATGGGTTCTTTGTGTTCTATGCACTGCTGCCGTTTGGGGCTAGCATCAAAAAACCCTACATTTGTTTAAGTGACATGTACCAGCAGGAGATTAGAAAAGTCTGACAGTAGCTCTAACACTATTGCCAGCTGTTTCCATAGTAACCGCAGCAATGTGAAATACTCAGGAGTTGTCACCTTGAAAAGTGTTAATTTAACAGAAATAGTGGTGATTGGAGTAGAAAAGAGAGATTGTGCAGGAATGAGTGCTCTTTGGTCGCTAAAATAATACAGCGCTTAGCTATGATAATTTTATTGTCGTTTTGGTGGCTGTTCAACGTTTGTGAAAGTCCAATTGGTATTTTGACAAAACAATGAATTGCTAAATAGACAAAATGAACTTGAAATCCATACAAAAGAAAGTGAATTGTATCCAGTGTAAATATGACAGATCTCTGCAAATTCTGTAACCATTAGAATTGCTTGATAGCACCAGCAAGTGGGAACCTTTTAATGGGATATGGGGCATTTTGAGCCATTGTTTAAGCTACAATTAATTCTCACTTATTTTTATAATAATTTACATCCTTCTCAGGAGCAATTAGGTGGAAATGCTCTACAGGATTATCCACTTGCTTGATCTTAAAACGTGTACATCCCTTTGATGAATAAATGTGAAAAATTAAGTTGATTGGATTGTCTCAAACAAATACAATGTTATCTAGTATTTGTTTGATAATTGTTGAAACAGTAGACCATACTATATGGACCTTCTCTTGTTGCTCTGTGATAACTGTGGTGACGTTATTCTTTGTGTTAATAAATGGCAGGCAAGTCACTGAACCCTGTAATGACTATGATCGATTTTAACAGCAGTAAAAGATTTAAAGTGTGTAAAAGATTTGATTAATGCAACTGTTTTGGTTTTGCTTATTTAAATGACTGACCAGCCTTTGGAGAATGGGTTAGGCATCCATACCCCACCTGCTTTGAAGACAACTGGAAGTGGCCACATTTGGAAGAAGGAGAGTTGAAATTAGGTTCTTCTAAAAAAAACTTAATCACATTCCTGTCTTGAAAGACAAAAATACATCACTTGTCACATCTCTGTCAAGGATGATCATAATACAGTCTTATTACATTCATTAAAGGAAATGAGACTCAGACAGCATATATGATGGTTCAAAAAATCTGCTGAAAACCTTATGCTTCTCAATCCCATCGCCTTTACTATCCCAGCTGCAGGCTGCTCTAACTGTTTGTTGTATGCTGACCAGGTTCACACACGTTTTGTTCTAGGTCATTAGCAACTGATACCATCCATGACCTTTAACCCTCATTTACATTAGCTTCTATGATTCCAGAGTCTCAAAAGGTGGAATCTTAATCCCCAGGGCCAGGTGGGTTAGAATCAGGGGTCAACATTTTCTTTAAGGGCCCTCCTCCCAAACGTGTAACAGTTAAGATACAACAGTGTTGTTTTCCCTGCTTGGAGAGTCAAAGGACACAGACTCAGTGAACTAAATAGACCATTTACAATGGAGTTGAGGAAAGAGTTCTTCATGAAAGGATCACCAACCTGTTGAATTCTGTACCACAAAATTTGTAGAGGTCATGTCACTGAATATGTTCAAAGTTAATAATCACACAACACCAGGTCATAGTCCAACAGGTTTATTTGGAATCATTAGCCTTCAAACCGCTGCTTCTTCATCAAGTGGTTGTGGAGCAGAATCGTAAGAGTTTAATGGATTGTAAGTCTGTGAGAGGGTTGTGTGTGTGGGTGTGAGTGTGGGTGGGGTATGAGCATATGAGAGAGAGCTTGTGTATGAACGAGGGTCTGTGTGTGTGTGTGGTGGTGCCACCTGTCATGTCACACAACACCAGCTCACAGTCCAACAGGTTTATTTGGAAGCACTAGCCCCTTCCTCATTATGAATGTCCATTCACGAATGGGCACCGCACAACTATTACCAGCCAGGAGTGTTCCCTCCCAGTCAGGGAACACTTCAGCGGTTCGGGACATTCAGCCTCAGACGTTCAAGTGACCATCCTCCAAGGCGGAATTCGAGACAAGCAACAACCAAGGTCCCGGTTGAGGCCATTCCCATGGGTACCGAACTTTGTCATCAGCCACTCTACGTTGTTGCTTGTCCCGAATTCCGCCTTGGAGGATGGTCACTTGAACGTCTGAGGCTGAATGTCCCGAACCGCTGAAGTGTTCCCTGACTGGGAGGGAACACTCCTGGCTGGTAATAGTTGTGCGGTGCCCATTCGTGAATGGACATTCATAATGAGGAAGGGGCTAGTGCTTCCAAATAAACCTGTTGGACTGTGAGCTGGTGTTGTGTGATTTTTAATCTAAAAGATGAAAAACTTAAGTTAAATTTGTTTAATATTATATTCCATGACACTGCAAACCTGTTCCTATAAAGTCTGTGTCAAATGCTGTTGCCAAAGCAACCAGCACATTCAGTATGTTCGGTGTACTTCAACAAGTTGTCTGACACCAATCCAGCACAGGTGCAGGAAATGAGATGTTCAAACATTTTCTCTACAGTATGACGTGAACTCAATTGGTATATCTTGAAAGATGATTTTCAGGATCTTTGTGACCATCATCAGACATACTGGAAGATACTTTATACTTAACCAAAACAACAAGATGCTTGAATGTTTAACATTTTCAATCAGTTATTTCCTGATCCATGGAATGATTCTTTCTTTATATAACAGACATTCTGACAGGATGTCAATGGAATATCAATTCATCATTGTGTATTTGTTTTCCATCTTTTGATGTTCATAATATCAGTATAAACACTTGTGCAACAATGTGGTACTGTTGTGCATTTTTGTTGGTTTCTGATTTTTTAAAATTGAATTGCAAGTTTCTGCTCCTTTCAGGATTTCAGGACTGAACACAGGTTTTGGGTTTTCACACCAGAAAAAGGGTGATGACACTCCCAGACTTGCTTTTACTTTTGCGCTGATTTTGCAAAAGGAAAGCGGTGGAATTGACAGGTAAAGCCTTATTTTTCAGTGTTTTTAAGATGTACTTTCTTCAAGGCATGACCTGGAGCTGCTGTTCCAAGATCACTTGAAAGGCCCATTTTTTCTCTGATTGGGTCAATAGACTCCAATTTTCCCTTTTACAAGAAAACAGAAAGATAGGACAGTAGAGCACAGCAACAGGCCCACCATATCTGTGCCAATCTCAATGCCATTCGAAACTAATCCTGCACATAGTCCATGTCCCTCTGATCCCAGCCTGTTCACTAAAGAAAGAAGACACGCTGGTGCTATTTGGGTGGGTTTAAACTAGCTCAGCAAGGGGATAGGAACCTGAGGTGTGATTCCAGTGCACAGGAGGATGAGAGCTGGGAGGGCAAGGACAGGATTTCATGGTCACAGGAATGTGCTGGCAGACAGCAAGCTGGTTTGAAATGTGTCTACTTCAACACCAGGAGTATCTGGAATCAGGTCGGTGAGCTTGCAGCATGGATAGGTACCTGTGACTTTGATGTTGTGGCCATTTCGGAGACATGGATAGAGCAGGGTCAAGAATAGATGTTGCAGGCTCCAGGGCTTAGGTCTTTCATTAAGAACAGGCAAGGGGGTAAAAGAGGGGGAGGTGTGGCCTTGTTAGTCAAGGATAGTATAACAGTGGCTGAAAGAACTTTTAACGAGGAATTGTCGACTCAGGTAGTATGGGCTGAGGTTAGAAATAGGAGAGGCGAGGTCACACTGCTGGGAGCTCTTTATAGGCCTGTGCAAAGTTCCAGGGAGGTGGAGGAGAGGATTGGCAAAATTATTCTGGGTAGGTGTGAAAGGAACAAAGTGGCCATTATGTGGGCTTTAACTTCCCCAACATTGACTGGAAATGCTATAACTCTCGTATGTCGGATGGATCAGTTTTGTCCAATGTGGACAAGAGGATTTCCTGCCACAGTACGTTGAAGGACCGACAAGAGGGGAGACCACACTGGATCTGATACTTGGTAATGAACCAGGCCAGGTGTTTGATTTAGTTGTAGGTGAGCACTTTGGAGAGACTGACCATAATTCAGTTACATTTAGTTTAGCGATGGAAAGGGATAGGTACATGACACAGGGTAAGAGTTATCGATGGAGCAAGGGCAATTATAATGCAATTAAGCAAGATTTAGGATGCATAGAATGGGGTATCAAAATGCAGGGGATGCAGACAATTGAAATGTAGTGCTGGTTTAAGGAACAGATATTGCATTTTCTGTTTAAGGAACAGATACCTTGATAGGTACGTTCCTGTCAGGCAGGGAGGAAGTGATAAGGTAAGGGAACAGTGGTTTACTACAGAAATTGCATCTCTTGTTAAGCAGAAGAAGGAGACTAATCTGACGATGAGACGAGATGGATCAGATGAGGCAATGGAGAGTTACAGATTAGCTAAGAACGATTTAAAGAGACAGTTAAGAAGAGCAAAGAGAGGACACGAGCAGTCTTCAGCAGGTAGAATAAAGGAGAACCCTAAAACTTTCTATAGGTATGTGAGGAATAAAAGGATGATTAGGATAGGAATAGGGCCAGTCAAAGACAGAAGTGGGAAGTTGTGTGTGGAGATCGTAGAGGTGCTAGTTGAGTATTTGTCATCGGTTTTCATTCAGGAAAAGGAGACTATTGTAGAGGAGAAGAATGAGATATGTGATATTAGACTAGAAAGGATCAAGGTTAGTAAGGAAGAGGTATTATTAATTCTAGAATAAGTGTGAGTAGACAAGTCCCCTGAGCCGGATGGGATTTATCTGAGGATTCTCTGGGAAGTTAGAGAGGAGATGGCGGAGCCTTTGGCTTTGATCTTTGAGTCGTCATTGTCTACAGGTTTGGTACCAGAAGACTAGAGGATTGCAAATGTTGTGCTCTTATTCAAAAAGAATAATTGTAGATCAGTGAGCCTTACATCTGTTTATAGGAAAGGTTTTGGAAAGTATTATAAGAGATGAGATTTATAATCATCTAGCAAGCAACAATTTGATTTCAGATAGTCAACATGGTTTCATCAAGGGCAGGTCATGTCTCACAAACCTCATTGAGTTTTTTGAGAAGGTGACCAAGCATGTAGATGAAGGTAGGCAGTTGACATGGTATACATGTTCATCAGTAAAGCCTTTGATAAGATTCCACATAGTAGGCTGTTGGAGAAAATGCAGAGGTATGGAATTGAGGGTGCTTTAGCAGTTTGGATTAGAAACTGGCTTTCTGAAAGAAGGCAGCGAGTGGTGGTTGATGGAAAATATTCAGCCTGGAGTCCGATTACTAGTGGTGTGCCACAAGAATCTGTTTTGGGATCACTGCTGTTTGTCATTTTTATAAATGACTTAGGCATAGGTGTATTGGTTAGTAAGTTTGCAGATGATACTAAAGTCGGTGGAGAAAGGGACAGTGTGGAAGAATGTTGCAGGTTTCAGGGGGACTTGGATAAATAGAATTGGGCTGAGAGGTAGCAAATGGAGTTCAATGCAGCTAAATGTGAGGTGATTCACTTTTGGAAGAATAGTAGGAAGGCAGAATTCTGGGTCAATGGAAAGATTCTTGGCAGTGTGAGTGGGCAGGGAGATCTTGGAGTCCATGAACATAGATCCCTGAAAATTGCCACCCAGGTTGATAGTGATGTTAAGAAGGCAATATGGTGTGTTAGGTTTTATTGGGAGAGGAATTGAGTTCCAGAGCCATAATGTCATGCTGCAACTATATAAAATGCTACTGTAGCCACACTTGGATTATTGTGTACATTTCTGGTTGCCCATTACAGGAAGAATATGGAAGCATTGGAAAAGCTGAAGAGGGAATTTACCAGGACGTTGCCTGGTCTGGAGAAGAGCTCCTATGAGGAAAGGCTGAGAGACTTGGGTCTGTTCTCATTGGAAAGAAGAAGGCTAGGAGGGGATTTGATAGAGACATACAAGATGATCAGAGGATTAGATAGGGTAGACAGTGAAAGTCTTTTTCCTAGGATGATGACATCAGCTTGTATGAGAGGGTATAATTACAAATTGAAGGGTGATAGATTTGAGACAGATGTCAGAGGCAGGTTCTTTACGCAGAGAGTGGTAAGGGTGTGGAATGCCCTACCTGCCAATGTAGTCAACTCAGCCACATTAGGGAGATTTAAACAATCCTTAGATAAGCACATAGATGATTTTGGGATAGTGTAGGGGGATGAGCTTAGAGTAGTTCACAGGTTGGTGCAACATCGACACGGCCTGTTCTGCGCTGTATTGTTCTATGTTCTAAGTGGGAGAGTGCTCAGTATGCTTCAGAACAGGCTTACTCCCTTTTGGGCTGGAGCTTTAACATTAGCTCTGATCTCAGATTAAAGGTCAATGATTTGAATAAAAGGAATTTGAACAAATTGTGCTGTGTTGCTCTCAACTTCCTGGGCCTTTAGCCTCCACCTGCCATTGCTGACCAGCTTTCGTGATTATCCTACTTGTTGCCACTGTGATACATTTAATGGTTTTTCTGTATTTGTTACCCCACTTAACACAAAATAGAATAGCAATTTATTATCACTCTTATTTATGAAAATGTAGTGAGATGTGTACAAGTCACCACAATTTGGAGTCGTTTTAATTACAGAAATTATAAAAAGCAATAATTGAGACAAAGTTAGGGCAAAGTTGGTCTTTTGTTCCTGCTATGGCTACTGGGTTTATGAAATGACTCCAGGACGTTGCCACCAAAGCCGCCTAAGTGAGGATTTCTGGACTGGACATACCATGCTGCCACCTTTGAAGCTGACACTGCATGGCTGCCAAAACAAGGAGGGACAGGCTGAACCCACCAAGTCACCAACGCTGAAGCTGTCACTCCGGCCATTGCCATTTCGGTTGCCAGCTGAAGCCACCAAATTGCCTCGATAGCCCCGAGGAGCTAACCGGAACCACCATGTCACCATCACTGAAACCGCCGAACCACCACCAGGTGGAACAGACCAGACCCACAGACCAAGGAGCCTGCGATTAAGCCACAGTCACCATGACCCACAGGAAACAGATATCCAGATCGACCACACTGCCCCTGTTGCTGCTCTCCGTCACAACCACCTTTCTCTGCTGCTGCCACAGAAAAGGAGAAAAGGGAAAGTTTGATGCAGTCGAAAAATAATGGAATAAAATGGAATTAGATCAAGAAACAAACAAGAATGCAGATGGCCAGGAGTGGGAGAGTACGGGCACAAAGTCGAACACTTTCTATCCTGCCACTGCCATCATCTTGAATCCATCCAACACTTGGCTCTGTTGAGTCAGATATCTTGGAGTTTATTTACAACATTAACACTTGGCAAGACCATGCTACCAATGGCTTAGAGACAGTCTGTTTTGACTCTCTGCAGATGTGGCTAAATGTGCTGTGTTGCTTTAGCACTTTGATTTTAACATCAGATCTTCAGTATGCACAATATTCAGCTTTTATTTCAGTTATCTTTTATGATTTTAGCTTGGATCAGTCACTTGAGAGTTTATACTGATTTGGATATATTTCTGAAGGCTGCTGTTACAATCTTCTGAAAAAGATGTTTAATCATAGGGAATGTTATCCAGATCGACATCCAGCAGGTTTCATCACCACCACCTCTCTCAACAACTCCATTGCATCTGATTTGTCACATTGCTGTCTGGCACCTGGATGAGCAGACATTTGTTCTGCTTAACTGGTGGAAAGACTCAAGCTATTGTTTTCAGGCTCTGCCACAAATAGGGTTCCTTCACCACCAAATCCAACACACTGTCCGAGCCTGAACCATATGTAACCATGGGCTGTTCATCTGAGAGACACACACACACACACACACACACACACACACACACACACACACACAAATCTACCATTATGTCCAATCCTTTGGTCATCCTGTTCGGGTTCCTTTAGCAAAATTAACCCCCTTTATAAAAGGCTGCATTTGAATAGCTTTAAACATTTTGGAGCTCTTCTTAAGTCCCGGACTATGTGTAGGAATGGTGGGTATTTAAATAAATCCAAGAGGTAAAATAAGTTGGATTTGTTTTGGCAGTAACAGGGTCGTACCGCTACTCACCTGCCAAGCTGAGACTTCAAACTGAGGTCCCAGTTATTAACAATGCATCCATGACATGATGTGGAGAGACAGGCTCAAAAAACAAAGGATGTTACACTTACAGTGTTGCTAAGGCTGGGACCATATCTGGTTCTGGTCTAATTTGCAACCTTTGCCCTCCTGCTGGGATTATGATGGCATGTTTATAAATTTTCACTTTTCAGCTTTTCAACTAAAATACTCATGAAGTCTAGGCTCCAAACTTAAATCAGTCAGTAATCTTTATTTAAATTTAAAGCTTTTGAGACAAACAAAAAATATACGATTCAGAACATTATCATTTCTGTTCACTTTAAAGTAATAATGAAAATAATTGTTCTAATTAAGCATTAGAAACTACAAATTATATGTCTATGAAAGTCCATTTCAGTAGTGATGAAAGGGAGAGATTTATGTGGCTTCACAACATCAACTGACAGAGGCACAAAAAGAAACCTAATAGTAAAACCTGGCATCTCGTTAGTCCAAGCACCCTGTGATGATTTCTTATATCATGTAAATTCCATTCTCTTTTGGTAATAGGACAAAGAAATGACTGTAGCTTGGCCACACTGAATGATAGATATGTGTGGAAGTTTAAAAAGAAGTACAAGTGGAAGGACTCTAATATGGTGCAGTGGTAGTGTCCCTACCTCAGAGCCAGCAAGCCTACTCCAGAGAAGTATGATAACATCTCTGACCAGGTCAATTAGAATATCTTTAAATAAGGGGCAACATGGTGGCTCAGTGGTTAGCACTGCTGCCTCACAGCACTGGGGTCCCAGGTTCAATTAAAGCCTTGAGTGACTGTCTGTGTGGAGTTTGCATATTCTTCCCGTGTCTGCATGGGTTTCCTCCAGGTATTCCTGTTTCCTCCCACAGTTCAAAGATGTGCAGGTCAGGAGAATTCTGGATCAGTGGTGCTGGAAGAGCACAGCAGTTCAGGCAGCATCCAACGAGCAGCAGCATGAACTACTGTGCTCTTCCAGCACCACCGATCCAGAATCTGGTTTCCAGCATCTGCAGTCATTGTTTTTACCTCGGTCAGGAGAATTGGCCATGCTAAATTGCCTATAGTGTTATGTGCATTAGTCAGAGGGAACTGGGTCTGGGTGGGTTACTCTTTGGAGGGTGTGGACTTGTTGGGCCGAAGGGCCTGCTTCCACACTGTAGGGAATCTAATCTAATCTGAAGTTCAAGGTGCCTCTTCCATGGCTGTGTACATGCCCAGGCGTCCGTGGAGTGGGAGCTATGAAACTTGAAAGGGTTCAGAAAAGATTTACAAGGATGTTGCCAGGGATGGAGGATTTGAGCCATAGGGAAAGGCTGAATAGACTGGGGCTGTTTTTCCTGAAGTGTTGGAAGCTGAGGAATGACCTTGTAGAGGTTTATAAAATCATGAAGGGCATGGATAGGATAACTAGAGAAAGTTTTTTTTCCCTGGTGTGGGCGTGTCCAGAACTAGAGGATAGGTTTGGGGTGAGAGGGGAAAGATATAAAAGGGACCTAAGGGGCAACTTTATCACACAGAGGGTGGTGTATGTATGGAATGAGCTGTCAGAGGAAGTGGTGGAGGCTAGTACAATTACAACATTTAAAAGACATCTGGATGGAGATATGATTGGAAGGGTTTAGAGGGATATGGACTACGTGCTGGCAAATGGCATTAGATTAGGTTGGCATGTCTGGTTGGCATGGTTGAGTTGGACCAAAGGGTCTGTTTCCGTGCTGTACATCTCTATGACTCCATGTGGTGCCTACCAATACTCTCAATGTCTTTAGAGAGAGGTGGCACTGCAGGAGATAGAGCACTTTATCCCTGTTTCCAACTCTTATTTTAATTTAGCCGCCTCCCTCTTACCTTCACCTTTGACACCTGCCCTGAACGGACTTTGTATGTACCTTAATCAAATGGAAAACATGAATGATTTACTGGTTAATAGATATAAAAGACTTACCACAGGTGATTTGTAATGGGCAACATAAAACCATTCATTAATGTGTGTGAGCACTTCTGGACGGAAGAAGAATGTGTACAAGTGAGACACCGAAACCTTCAATGTTTATACTGAAAGATGAGCACCACAGGGGTATTCTCTCCCTCTCAACGTCATTTTGATCTAGCCCTACCTCTCCCCTACCTTGTCTGCATTGTCCTTGCCAATCATTAAATTGATGAGTTTTTGTGACACAGTGGCTCAGTGGTTAGCACTGCTGCCTCACAGTGCCAGGGACCCAGAAACCACACTATCTGCATGGAGTTAGCACATTCTCCTCATGTCTGCATGGTTTTCCTCCAGTTGCTCTGTTTTCCTCCCACAATACAAAGATGTGCAGGTTAGGTGGATCGACCATGTTAAATTATCCATAGTGTTCAGGGATGTGCTGGCTAGACATGTGAACTGCAGTGTAACAGCGATAGGATTGCATGTGCATCTGGATGGGATGCTGTTCGGAGGATCAGTGTGGACATGATGAACTAACTAGCCTACTTCAACACTGTAGGGATTTTATGAATTGAAACACTGGCGATTTAGAACATAGAACATAGAAGGATACAGCGCAGTACAGGCCGTTCGGCCCTCGATGTTGCGCCGACCGAATCCTACCTAACCTACACTAGCCCAATAACTTCCAAATGCCTATCCAATGCCCGCTTAAATGACCATAAAGAAGGAGAGTTCACCACTGATACGGGCAGGGCATTCCATGAACTCACAACCCGCTGTGTGAAGAATCTACCCCTAACATCTGTCCTATACCTACCACCCCTTAATTTAAAGCTATGTCCCCTAGTAACACCTGACTCCATTAGCGGTAAAAGGTTCTTAGTATCTACCCTATCTAAACCCCTAATCATCTTATACACTTCTATCAGATCGCCCCTAAACCTTCTCTTCTCCAATGAGAACAGCCCCAAGTGCCTCAGCCTTTCCTCATAAGATTTTCCTACCATTCCAGGCAACATCCTGGTAAACCTCCTCTGCACTCGTTCTAAAGCTTCCACATCCTTCCTATAGTATGGCGACCAAAACTGCACACAATACTCCAGATGAGGCCTCACCAGAGTCTTATACAACTGCAACATGACCTCAGGACTCCGGAACTCAATTCCTCTGCCAATAAAGCCCAGTACACCATATGCCTTCCGCACAGCACTATTTACCTGGGTGGCAACTTTCAGAGATCTGTGTACATGGACACCAAGATCCCTCTGCTCATCCACACTACCAAGTAGCCTACCATTAGCCCAGTAATCCATCATCTTGTTATTCCTACCAAAGTGAACGACTTCGCACTTAGCTACATTGAATTCCATTTGCCACATTTCCGCCCAGCTCTGCAACTTATCTATATCCCGCTGTAACCTACCACTTCCTTCCTCACTATCCACAACTCCACCGACTTTTGTGTCATCCGCAAACTTGCTTACCCAGCTTTCAACTCCTTCCTCTAGATCATTTATAAAGATAACAAAAAGCAATGGTCCCAAAACAGATCCTTGTGGTACACCGCTAGTAACTGCGCTCCAAGATGAACATAATCCATCAACTACTACCCTCTGTCTCCTTCCAGCCAGCCAATTCCTAATCCAAACCTCTAATGTATCCTCAATGCCATACCTCCGTAGTTTTAGCATTAGCCTACCATGGGGAACCTTATCGAACGCCTTACTAAAATCCATATACACAACATCTACTGCTTTACCCTCATCCACTTCCTTAGTCACCTTCTCAAAGAACTCAATAAGGTTTGTGAGGCACGACCTGCCCTTCACAAAACCATGCTGGCTATCCCTGATCACGTTATTCCTACCCAGATGTTCATAAATCTTATCCCTTACCATTCTCTCTAAGACTTTGCCCACCACTGAAGTCAGACTCACTGGCCTATAGTTACTAGGGCTATCCCTACTCCCTTTCTTGAACAAGGGGACCACATTCGCTATCCTCCAGTCCTCTGGTACTATTCCCGTTGACAATGACGACATAAAAATCCAGGCCAATGGCTCTGCTATCTCCTCCCTAGCTTCCCATAGGATCCTGGGGTAAATGCCATCAGGCCCAGGAGACTTATCTATATTCATCCTTTCCAATATTCCCAAAACCTCTTCCCTGCATATTTCCAGGGCATCCATTCTAATTATTTGTGATTCCATATTCACATCAGCAACAGTGTCCTGTTCCTGAGTGAATACTGATGAAAAGTACTGATTTAATGTCTCTCCAATCTCCTCCGCCTCCACACACAACTTCCCACTACTATCCTTGACTGGACCGATACCTACCCTAGTCATCCTTTTATTCTTGACATACCTATAGAAAGCCTTTGGGTTTTCCCTAATCCTACCAGCTAAAGACTTTTCATGTCCCCTTCTCGCTTCTCTTAGCTCCCTCTTTAGCTCCTTCCTGGTTACCTTATAACTCTCAATCGCCCCTACTGAACCTTCACGCCTCATCTTTACATATGCCGCCTTCTTCCCTTTCACAAGGGACTCCAATTCCTTACTAAACCACGGCTGCCTCACAAGGCCCTTTACACCATGCCTGACTGGTACATACCTATCGAGGACACGCAGTAGCTGCTCCTTGAACAATCCCCACATCTCATTAGTGTTCTTCTCTTGAAGCCTGTTTTTCCAATCCACACATCCTAAGTCATGCCTCACAGCATCATAATTTCCCTGCCCCCAGCTATAGCTCTTGCCCTGCGGCGCACGATTATCCCTCTCCATCACTAAAGTAAAACTAAAATAAAGTGATGATGGTAAAGAAAACATTCATTTCTATGGAAGAGTACTTCTGGATCTTTATTTAAGAAAGCAGAAGTGAGGATTTTGTTGTACAGTGACAGTATCCCGAGATGGGACGTGCATTTACATCCCACATGCTCCAGATATCTCCAAACATTGAATTTACAAATAAAAGAACAAGTTAATTCTGTACCGCCACCATTTACTTCTCCCTTCTTTCCTTCAATGATAAAAGCAAATATCCTCAATGTTAAAAGCAAATTGCTGTAAAACTAAAGTCAGAAGAGATGCAGGTCAGTCAGCAACCGAAAGAGAAGGATGGACTATTGTGTAAAATATCTGGAGGGAATAGTTAGCACATACCTATTCATAGCTCAAAGTCATGTTGCACTGTTTTTATGTTTTAAAAAAAACACTGTTACAAAGTGGTTCTATTAGATTAGATTAGATTATTTACAATGTGGAAACAGGCCCTTCGGCCCAACAAGTCCACACTGACCCTCCGAAGAGCAACCCACCCCGACCCATCCCCCTATACCTAACACTACGGGCAATTTAGCATAGCCAATTCACCTAACCTGTGCATCTTTGGACTGTGGGAGGAAACCAAAGCACCCGGGGGAAACCCACGCAGACATGGGGAGAATGTGCAAACTCCACACAGACAGTCGCCCGAGGAGGGGATCGAAGGATCAGCTGTGAGGCACGCTGTGAGACATGGGCGGCACGGTGGCACAGTGGTTGGCACTGTTGTCTCTCAGCGCCAGGGACCCAGGTTTGATTAACCCCTCGGGCGACTGTCTGTGTGGAGTTTGCACATTCTCCCTGTGTCTGTGTGGGTTTCCTCCGGGTGCTCCAGTTTCCTCCCACAGTCCAAAAGATGTGCAGGTTAGGTGAATTGGCCATGCTAAATTGCCCGTTGTGTTAGGTGTAGGGGAATGAGTCTGGGTGGGTGTCTGGGTGGGTTGCTTTTTGGAGGGTTGGCGTGGACTTGTTGGGCTGAAGGGCCTGTTTCTACACTGTAAGTAATATAAAATGTGGCAGTACATGAAATAATAAATTCCTGAGCCCAACTAGCAATCAGCGAAAATCAGCAACAAAGAATGTGAATTTATATTCTATGTTTTGGTTTATTTTCCTGTGTTTTAGGATGTTGCCAGAGAGTGGCAATACTATACAAAACCTTTCACTGTATTTTGTAATAAAATACATGTGACAATAACTAAATCAAATCAAATCGCATTGGTTATAAAGAAAATACGAAAGACAAATCATTCCAGCTTATTTTACACATCTCTTGGATAACATGTTGAAGGCATCATCAGCATTAAAGCAGGTCTTATTTGTTTGCCTCCTAGAATGGTATCACAATCATAGAGTATTGTATGGTTTTGGGAAACCTGAACACAAATGTATAGAACAGAACAGAGGTAGAATCCCTACAGACTGGAAGCTGGCAATTTGGCCCATTGAGTCCACACTGACCCTCAGCCAGGCTCACCCCCATCTCTGCATTTCCCATGGTTATCCACCTGACCTGCACATCCTCGGACATTATGGGCAATTTAACATGGTCAATCCAAATAATCTGCACATCTTTGGACTGTGGGAGGAAACTGGAGTGCCCAGAGGAAACCCACACAGACACAGGGAGAACGTGCAAACTCTGTAGTCACCCAACATTGGGCTTAAACTCAGGTTCCTGACATTGTGAGGCAACAGTGCTAACTACTGAGCCAACATCCCACCCTACAGAGGCTGTGAGAAAAATTACCGATATTTATTGTTTTTAAATGCATGAAACAGATGGTAATAGAAAAGAGGAAGAACAGAAAGAAGGAAAGACTTGCATGTATATAACATTTCTCATGGACGTTGGATGTCATAAATCATTTTTCACCCAATGAAAGTTTTCAGGTTAGTCATGTTATACTTACAGTATTATTGAATGTCAGATTTACTGAACAGCTCAATCACATAATTGAAGATTGCTACAATTGATAAAGCAATGACAATATCCAACTCTTGAAGCAGGCAAACCTGTGCAACTTGAAGCATTTATTTTAGTCTAATCATTTCTGCATGAATTTATAGAAAGGATTCTCAGAAGAGTCTAAGTATCACTAGAACATTACAGTGCAGTACAGGTTCTTCGGCCCTCGATGTTGTGTCGCCCTCTCATACTAATCTGAAGCCCATCCCACCTACACTATTCCATGTACGTCCATTTGCCTGTCCAATGACGACTCAAATGCACTTAAAACTTGGCGAATCTACTACCGATGCAGGCAAAGCATTCCATACCCTTACTACTCTCTGAGTAAAGAAACTACCTCTGACATCAGTCTTATACCTATCTCCCCTCACTTTAAAGTTGTAAACTATGGATATAATAAACTGTAGAATTACAGCAACAGAATCTGATTTGTAATTCCCAGGCTTGCTTCAGATTGAATTTGTCTCATGCTCACATACAAAACCTTGTAAGATAGTAGAGCTATTGTCACCAACTAAGCAGTAATGTACTTGCAAGTGGTTGCAAGTTCATTATTTAGCAGCTCATTTGTGTACTAAATTTCTCAACTTTTATTTGTCTTCAATCCTCTGAATCAAGAATTAATGCCATGTTGACGGTATAACAAGCACTATGCAATTGCTTGACCTGGTTAGGAAAAAGTAAGGTCAAGTTGTCCGATCAGATTGAAAGTCTAAACGTGGTGAACATCTTGGACGAGGTGACGACACAAGTTGATTTGGGAGCATGAGGAAAACTGTTCTGAACCATCAAAAGGAACACCGAGTTATTTTACAAGTGTAATCACAAAGAATTAATTGTTACAAGAAAAATAAGGTGCCAACTGAAATGAGAATTTGCAGATAGACATTAAAAAAGTCTGCCATTTTTAAAATGGTTTGCATTGGTAGCTGATAAAGAGAGAGACATTGGACAAGTGGTGGATTATTGAATACGTAGAGGGTATGATAAATGACTTTATGACAGAACAAGATAAGTTTGATATAAGTTAATTAAGCAAGAAGTCAAAGTGTGACCAGGTAAAATTTATCTAATAATCCAAAGGAGATGAAGGGGGAAACTTATGAGCCCAATATTTTGAGGCTGTAGTGATTGTAGTGAAGTCAGCCAGGTGGATCTCATAGAGTATGAGTTCCCTGATTGTGGCTGTTAATCTGATCTAATCAGAAAGGCCTGGCTGACAGATAAAAACAGGAATGTGCTGGGGAAAAAAGAATAATAAGTACTACCGCATTAGGTGGTATTGTGGGGGTAGGAAAAGAACAAAAAAGAATTGGAGTGTAAAACAAAAAAACAGGAATGTCAGAGGTTCTGTTCACTCTGAGAGCTGGCTGTAAGGAAGCTGGATCTGAGTCAAGGACTCTCCATGTGTGAATAAAGGGTGATTTGATGATGCGACACTGACCTTTTGTGGAGTTATTTCAGAAGCATTTGATTGAGGCTGCATATATCCCAGAAGAGTCGAGAATGCTGAATATAGCTCTTACTTTTAAAACAAAGACCTAGGTTATCCCGGAGTAATTATATCTCAGACACTTCACTGTGATTGGAGTGAGAATTATACTAGACTCGGCTTTAACTCAATTTCTTTCTCTAAAGATGCTGCCAAATGTGAGTTTCTGCAGCACGTTCTGTTTTGATTTCAGATCTACAGTACTTTATTTTTCGATGAAGTTAATGTTGTGAATGTGGCATACACTGAGTTTTCGAAGATCTTTTGCAGAAGTGACACTGGGAGGTTACTAGAGCAGATTAATGATTTTGGAATTGGAACGGGATGGCAGGCTGACTTAAAGCTTTTATGAGAAGGAAAGCCGAAAGCAAGAATGAAGGATAATTTGTTTCTGTATATTTGGAACTGGGGTAATGGTGTCTCACAGGGTTTTGATCTGGAGTAACAACTCATCACTGTATATCAATGATTCAAATATAAGCTAAAGGCAATAATGCCTGAAATCTGAAGGTATTTATTTTTTTAAATTAATTCTTGGAATGTGGAATTTGTTGACCAATCCAGCACTTATTAACAACCCCTTGTTACCCTTGACACTGGTGATAATGGTGAACTGTCGTCTTGAAATGCTGCTGTCCATTTGGTGTTGATAGACCCATAATATCATTAGGAAGGGAATTCCAGGACTTTGACCCAGGAACACTGATGAAAAACTAAATTTCCAAGTCAGGATGGTGTGTGGCTTAGAGGGGAACTTGCAGGTTATGTATTTTTATTTACCTGCTGCCACTGTCCTTCTAGATGGTAATTGTCATGGGTTTGGAAGGTACTATAGAAGGCACCTTCATGAACTTTTGTGTTGTATCTTCTAGATGGCACACATTGAGTATCAGTGAATGATTGAAAGTGTGTTGCCAATCAAATATGATCTAGTGTCAAAACGTGTGGTTCATCAGAAAGAGCTCATGCTCAAAACGTTGACTCTCCTGCTCCTCGAATGCTGCCTGACTGGCTGTGCTTTTCCAGCACCACACTTTTTGACTCTGATCTCCAGCATTTGCAGTCCTCACTTTCTGCCAAATACAATGCATAGTCAATGTCTCAAAGCCAAAGGAAGTTGTCAAGTTAATATGAACTGAGCTAAATCAGAAGGCTGAATTTAGTATCAGAGTTATGCGATGCATTTTGGTAAAGTTACACCAGGAAGTGTATTCTGGAGAGAAGTGGGCTTGATGCTCCATTGAAAGAGGTGGAGGGGGAACATGCTTATAGGATGTTGCAGTCAGCATCTGTTGGCTGCAAGGCTGGAAAAATACCATATAGAATTCTAGGTCTAATATCAAAGCATAGAGATTATGAAAACCAAGCGTGAACCTTAATGCTAATCTCAGCAATTAATGTGTAATATCGAGTTCCCATTACAATCATTCGTACAATAGTGCACAGTGCATCATGCTTGTGCTGTGTCTTTGGTTGAGTTATCCACTTGATTCCACTCTTTCTTTTTTTTCCTCCCAAAACCTTGTAATTAACCACCTTCAAATGTTCATCCAACTTTCTTTTGAAATATACTATTTATTCTGCTGCCACTACACTTTCAGGCAGTGCACTCTACATCGCTGTAGTTCATTGTGAAGTGGGAGTGGGATAGTGTTGAAGAGAATCCTTACTGCATCTCTAGTTCTTGCACAGACCTTCGGATTGTCCTCTGGTTCTTGGCCTTACTGCATAAAACCACATCTGCAGGGAATGGTTCCAGCTTGAGGAAATGGCCGAGACCTAATGAGCTGGGAGTTTGAACTCTGGATAATGTGATGCAACAGGGGAAGGGGAAGGGTTATCTGAACACTTCGTCACATCCTTTAGGCTGGGATTTTCAGGTTTTGTCTCTGGTTAGGGTCGTGAAACTGTGACTGTAAGACAGGCAGATATGAGGAGGCAGAAGTGCTAATGGCAGTTACTAAACACTTGTAGTTGTCAAACTGGTCTGATATTCTTGGACAAGAGCAGAGAAAGCAGGGCAAATGATGAACAGATGTGCAGGGAGTGAAAAGGATTGTAGTTGTGGTTGGGGTTTAGTTCGGGGGATAGATAACATTTTCTCCAGCTTCCTGGAAACGGGATGAAAATTTGAAATAAAGTTGATGGTGGATTCAAGTCAGATTAAATACAATAGGAATCCATTTTTAATAGACTCATAGGAACACTTATTCAACCAGGTTAAATTCTGAATTTGTGATTAATTTTGCAGCAAACCAGAAGGATGCTGGTCAAATACAATCTGTAAGAAGGAACTTGGAATGAGTCAATGCTGCTTGATCTGTTGAGAGATCTTTGTTTGACCTGGGGAGGGGAGGCTGGGTTTTTAGATTGAGGTAGAGTTGGTCGAGGTATGGCTGACTGAGAGAGAATGCCGGGTTGTGATGCTATAAAGCCTTTGGGAGTCAGAGGGAGGAAGCTGGACAGCACAGGTAAGGTCCCTAATGAAGGGCTTTTGCCCCAAACGTTGACTCTCTTGCTCCTCGGATGCTGCCTGACTTGCTGTGCTTTTCCAGCACCACACTCTCAACCCTAATCTCCAGCATCTGCAGTCCTCACTTTTGACTAGTCAATCATGGAAGGCAGGTCAAGGTGAGGTTGGGAGGGTTTTGAGGAACAGAGCAAGTTAAGAATAGCAGAGGAGCCTTGAGGTTGACAACTGGCAAGTTGCTAGTACAGAACAACCTCAGTTATCCGAATATCAATTATTCAAATTTTGGATTATCTGACCAAGATCCCAGTATGACTTCCTTTGTTTACGATCAGATCAGTTATCCGAACAACCAGTTAACGGAACAAAATACACACCTCTCCCGTCTCGTTCAGATAATTGACGTAGTTAATGGGCGAAACTTAGGGGGTGCTGAGGACAAATCCTGACTGGGGAGGAAGGCAACTCGAGAATGACAAAACTGATTGAGAGTGATAGTATGCCGAGTTACTGAAGCCAGAGCAATGGCGATGGAGTGAGGATTGTGGATGATGGAGGGAAGGTCAATGTTGATGGAGGAAGGTTCAAGGTAATGACTTGCTGTTCCAGGATTAATGTTAGAAGCTGACAACAGGAAGGGGTGTCTGGAGTACAGGTCAAGGAGGGAGTAGACAATGCTAGAGTAGGTAGAGACCAGGGTGAGGCTGGAGTAAAGTAAAGGCCTCCTCATTGGCTAACAGTCCTCAGTTCAGGAAGGAAAGTCCTATACATTGGGTTGACCTCATCTTTGTCAGTCTTTTATTGAAACTCACATCAGGCAAACAGATGGGTCTTTTTCACCCAGTGATTTTTCAAGGCTGTAGTGCAAGAAGATGGAAACTAACAGATGATAGCCTTGAGACGGGTGCATCAACAATATGTAGCAGCAGAGAGTCGGGCAGTCCAAGCTGCAGGTAATCAGGGGCTAGTCTCACTGTGAACAATGGGGCTTAGTCAAATATATTATGTGCCATCTAGTTAGCTGGAAGTGGAAGGGACAGATACAGTGGAATGTTGGTCTTGATTTGCAAGGGGGTTGGAGTCTAAAGTAAAGAAGTCTCCCTACAGTTGTACAATAGAATGGTGATCGTTCACCTCAAGTACTGTGTCGTGCTTTGATCTCCTTACTTCATTCAATACATACTTGCATTGGAAGCAGGTCAAAGGAAGTTCATTGTGATGAGCCCCGGGGTAGCAGGTAATCAGGAAAGTTAATAGAATGTCCCTCCATGACTCCCTTGTTAGGTTCACGCCCCCTATCAACCTGTCCTTCACATGCAGCACCTTCCCTTGCTGCTACAAGAGGTGTAAAACCTGTGCCCATACCTCCCTCTTCACCTCTGTCTGAGGACCCAAAGGATCCTTCCATACCCTGCATATCCACCCACCTCACGCATTGCATCTTTTGCTCCTGATGTGGTCTCCTCTAAATTGGGGAGACAGGACGCCAATTTGCAGAGTGTTTCAGTGAACACCTCTGGGACACACACACACTAAACAACTCCACCGTTCTGTGGCCAATCACTTCAACTTCCCTTCCCACTCCCCTAACAACATGCAAGTTCTGGACCTCCTCCACCGCCAAATCAAAGCCACCCACCAGCTGGAGAAAGAACACCTCATCTTCTATCTTGGGACCCTTCAACAACACGTCATTAACATCAACTTGACTAGTTTCCAAATCTCCCCTTCCCCCACCTCATCCCAGATCTATTCCTCCAACTCAACACCACCCTCTTGACCTGTCATACCTGTCCATCTTCCTTCCTGCTCCACCCTCCTCACCAACCTATCACCATCATCCCCACCTGCATTCACTTATCACCCTCCCAGCTACCTTGCCCGCCAGTCGAACCCCCACCCCCAATTTACCTCTCATCCCCCTTCCCCCTCCACCTTCCTGATGAAGGACTTATGCCCGAAACTTTGATTCTCCTGCTCCTCAGATGCTGCCTGACCTGCTGTATTTTTCCAGCACCACACATCTTGACTCTCCAGCATCTACAGAACTCACTTTCTCCTAATAGAATGTTGGCCCTTATTTCAAGGGGTTTGGAGTGTAAGAGTAGGGAAGTCTTACTGCAACTGTGCAAGGTGTTGGTGAGACCACATTGGAAGCACCGTGAGTAGTTTTGACCTCTGATTTAAGGAAATATATAATTTCATTGCATTGAAGACAGTTCAGAGAAGATTCACTTGGATGATCCCTGGTATGGAGGTAATGTCTAATGACCAAACGGTAAGCAGTTTTGGACTCTATTCAGTGGAGTTTAGAAAAACGAGACATGATCTCATTGAAACATTTAGGATTCTTAAGGGGCATGACACTGTAAATGATGAGATGTTTCCCTCATGGGAGAGGCTAGGATGAAGGGATGCAGTCTCAGAATTAAGGGGTGCCAATTTAAGACAGAGATGGGGAGGAATTCCTTCTTAGAAGATTGCGAGTCTTTGAATTTCTTGCCACAGCGAACTATGGAGCAGAGCCCTTGTGTATATTTAAGGCTGAGGGAGGATAGGTTCTTCATCAGTAAGGAATCAAGGATTATGGAGAAAGGGGAGGAAAGTGGACATGGGTGTTGGATCAACCATGATTCTATTGAATGATGGAGCAGGCTTAAAGTGCCAATCAGTTCCTATTTCATCTGGTCTAATGGAGGGGTTGCCCACACAAGCAAAGGTTGAGCTGCCCAGGCCTAGAGAGTTTAGAGTTTAGAGGGGTGAGAGGTGATCTTAGTGAAACAAGTAAGGTACTGAGGGGAATTGACAGGGTAGGTGCTGACAGGATGTCTCATCTTGTGGGAGAATTCAGAACAAGGATACAGATTAAAGTTGAACCATCTCCCATTTAAGGTTGAGATGAAGGGGAATTTCTACTCTTAGGGCCATTAGCTTTTGGAATTCCATGCCCCAGAACTAGCTCATTGAAGATATTCAAAGCTGATTTCAGACAGATTTTTGATCTATGAAGGAATTAAGGGGACAGGATTGGGTGGGGTAAAGGGCAGGTGAAAAATGGATTTATGGTTAGAATCAGATCAGCCTGCATTCTGTGGAATGATAGATCTGGCTTGGGGGGCAGAATGGCACACTGCTGTTTCTATTTCTTATGAGGTTATTAATTCCAGAGCTCTGTCTTCACAAACAGCTCAAATTATACTTTTACATTTGACATTGCCTCTCCTCGTGTTCTGTTCCTCAGTGCGCCATTTGTTTCTGAAGACATGGTGCACCAGATAAGGTTTTGGCACCTTGTGGTGCAGTGGTAATGCCCCACATTTGGACAAGCAGGCCTGTGTTGATGCCCAACCTGCCCTAGTAGTGTGTTATAATATCTGAATACGCTGATTAGAAAGTATTTTCTGTTTATCTGTTTGAATCATTTGACAATTCTCTGCATTGAATTAACTGTAATACCAAACTGCTTACACCCTGCTACAGTATGCTCACCCCTCATCATTGTTCGTTACATTCAAAGCTTTGTCATTTGCGAACTTGGAAATTAAATCTCCCGTCCCCATGTCAGGGTCATTGACATGAATGAAACCGAATACTGGTCCTGAAACAGGCTCACAGGGAGCGTCACCATCTACCTCCCTTCTGTCTGGAAAACAACCATTCATCACAAACCTTTCAGCTCCCTGGCCTGTCCACTGCTGCAGTCTCTTTAATTGCCTTGGTTTGAATTTTGAGATTAGGTGGCAGGTGAGAGCCAGCTTTTAGTTTTTGCTTTCACTATTTGCTTTTTTCTGATAGTATTTGTATAGAAATGCTGCATTCTTGTTATTGACTTTGGGTAGATGTGTACAAACTGGGACTACATTGTTTCCTTGATGCAGAGGAGGTATGATAAGTGAGACAGATTATACACAGTCTGCAGGGGTATTTATGTCTGAGAATGCTGAGCATTTTCAGTACTTTAAACAGGAATCAAATAGTTCAGACAGTTTGTAAATGTAGTGGATTTGAATTCTCTCGTCATGAATTGGCATGTGTTGGCAGTTTGACTACAGCAGAGATTCCTGACAACAATGCCTCTTTAACTGATTACTGACCCCAGGACTACATCTTTTATTCTAAAGCAGAACTGGGACCTGACACACATTGCCAATCAACAATGCAATGACCTCATACCATCACACTGCCCTCCCACAAATAGTTGCCTGGAGACTCTTTCTGTAGATGGGAGACAGAATCTAATGTGACTTTGGACTCCCATTGAACGGTGCCAGCACTTTGCTAGGCCAGTGTGAGACAATGGCTTGTGATGTGATCTTTTTAGGTTGGGTTTTCTGTCACAAGTTTCAATGACAAGTTTCAATTCAATATTACAGCTTCTCGAGGAATCAATCTTGTTGTGTTAATGCAGCTTTTGTGAAAAAAGCAATCCGATCATACAAAGAGGGTTTTAAAATGCAACGATAAAAGGAGGGTTTAAACTAATCTGTTATCTGTTTTGGAGATATTTGAGAAGGTAAAATAGATACATTTGAATTATGAATTGAAGGTAAGTACCCAGAAGATAGTCAATGGAAACCATCAGGATGATCTCCCAAAATTTTAACTTTAGAAGAAAGATTACAGAAATGAAGCAAACAGATCAAATTAATTAGTTGGGTAACTTCATTCAGGCCGTAGAAAAAAGACCTTAAGAAATAGAAACAGGACTAGGCCATTTGGCCCCTCAGGCCTGTTCTGACATTCAATAGGATCTCAGCTGATCTGACATTCCTCTTATCTGCTATCCTACATTTTCCCCATCACCTTTCATCAAAACTCTATCTATTGCAACCTTAAGCATACTCAAAGATTGCGTCCCCAGAACATTCAATGCCAAGGAGTTCCACTTCCCACGCCTCTGAAAGAATAAATTCCGCCTCATCTCAGTCTTTATCTGGCACCCTTTTATTCTGAGACTTTGCCCCCTGGTCCTAGACTCTCTCATAAGGGGAAACATCCTTTCAGCATTTGCCCCTATAAAACTCCTTACCAATCCTGCATGTTTCACCAGTCTTTCTTCTAAAATCCAGTCAATAGAGTCCCAAACTGCTTAGCCTTTGCTCATAAGGCAATCCCTCCATTCTGGGGATGATCCCAGTGAACCTTCTCTGAACTGCCTCCAATGAAAAATCTTTCTTTAAATAAGGGGACACAACTGCTCATAGTACCCCAGGTGTGATCTCATCAGCACCTTGTACAGTTGCCATAAGACTTTCCTATTCTTATCCTCCAACCCGCTTTGAAATGAGGGTCAACATTTCATTAGCCTTCCTGAGTACCTGCTGCACCCTGTCTGCTAGCTTTCTGCGATTTGTGCATAAGTCTCCCCAAGACCTTTTGTGTTGCAGCTTTCTGCAGTTTCTCTCTGTTTAAATAATATTCTGTTCTTTTGCTCTCCCTTCCAAAGTGAAAAGGCACATATTTTACCACATTATTCCCCATTTGCCAACTCAACTTTTTGCCCATTTACATAACCTATGAATCTCTCTCTCTCTCTGTAAACTGTATCCCTCTCACAACCTGCCTTTTCATGTATTTTTGAGTCATCTGCAAACGTGGCTACAGTACATTCACTTCCTTTCTCCAAGTCATTAATAATGAAGAAGTTAAATAGAGAAAACCAATTGTGAGAGAGATGTGTAACTGTAACATGAAGCAGGTGATGTATTCAATGTAGTTAACTGGATTTTGAGATGAGGAAATCCTTGAATGTTCACACAAAAGGCTCAAAGTCATTCAATTACTACATGGTAAACATATACTGAAAATTCTTTGTCGAAGAATAATGACTATTAAGTAAATCTTGAAAGAGCATGACAGAAGAAAGAAATATGGTACACAATAAAGAAAATGATAACGCGGGCAGTTTATTCAGGAGTAACAGGAGAAAATATTATGCTTTTACTTTTTTTCAAAAAGTAAATGGTTATACATCAAGAGGCAGATTCAGAAGAAGGCTGTGTGTTAGGATAATGTTTTATGTAGAAATTGGGAAATATGGAATGCTTTGTTCCAGAATGAAATGAGACTGACAGAATAGTTTTAATCAAATAAGCTAGAATTTGAGTATCTCACTTGGTCTTCAGTAATAACCAAAGTGATTGTGTAACATTTTATTTCAAGAATACAGGACAGTTATTCATAGATGTGGGCAAGTTTTGATGAAGTCATGAATGGAGTATTTCAATGATTCTCCTCCTCTCACCTCAAATGTTTATTATTTCCACGTCTTGCATGCAGAGTGGTTTTCCATATTTCTGTACCTTAGACTTGATGGTTTAGGTTATCCTGTTCCTAAATGTGAGATTAATGGACCATCTAACTGCAGTGAATAAAGGAATGTTTGCTCGGGAGGTGGGCCAGTATTTGTGAGAATGTCCCATTCCATTTTTTAACTTAGAGTCTTACTATCTTTCTGCACTGTAAAAATTCTATCTGCACCAATCGTCAAACAGCTAGCTACTCTAATCCCATTTTCCATCACTTGGCCCGTAGCCTTGTATAATATTGCATTTTAAGTGCTCCTCTAACCACTACGTGGATATCTTGAAGATTGCCCATCTATCCTTCACCTGGCCTCACAGGAGTGAGTCCCAGATACCTAACACCCTCTGGGTGAAAAGGTCCTTTCTCAAATCCTCTCCCCGCCTTTGTTTGTAATAAGAGAAAAAGTTTTCCCTACCTACCCTGTCTATGCCCCTCAGAACTTTGTGCACCTCATTCTTATGTTGTGAGGTCATTTTGTGGCTGTACAGAACATTTGGTAGGTGACGTCTGGAATAATGTATATACTTCTGTTCTCCCTCCTATAGGCAGGATGCTGTGAAACTTGAAAGAATTCAGAAAAGATTTACAAGGATGTTGCCAGAGTTAGAGGGCTTGAGCCACAGCGGGAAGCTGATAACGCTGGGGCTGTTTTCTCTGGAGTATCGGAAGCTGAGGGATGACCTTGAGGGGCATGGATAGGGTAAATAGACAAGATCTTTTCCCTGGTGTGGGGGAGTCCAGAACTAGAGGACATAGGGTGAGAGGGGAAAGATTTAAAAGGGACCTAAAGGGCAACTTTTTCAGGCAGAGGATGGTGTGTGTATGGAATGAGCTGCCAGAGGAAGTGGTGGAGACTGTTACAATTACAACATTTAAAAGGCATCTGGATGGGTATATGAATAGGAAGGATTTAGAGGGATATGGGCCAAGTGCTGGCAGGTTGGACTAGATTAGTTTAGGATATCTGGTTGGCATGGATGAGTTGGACTGAAGGGCCTGGTTCTGTGCTGTACATCTCTATGTCAAACCACAGGGAGTGAACTGCAACGGTTCAAGAAGGCAGATCCCCACACTTTCTCAATGGCAACTAGGGACAGGCAATAAATGCTAGCCTTGGTGTTCCCATATACAGAACAACCTTGTTTATCTGAGCATCAATTATCTGAATTTCGGATTACCGAAAAAAATCTCAAGGTCCCGTTCAGGCACACTGTTTGTTTACCGGCCAGACTAAATCCGGCCCCACTATCTGGTCTAGAGGTCACCCCAGGCGGTGTGATGTCCCGGATTTGCTCCCTTGGGAAATCATTCAAACTGAGGAAATCGTTCAAGCACCATCTGCAACCCTTGCAACCTTAAGTGGCTGGCTTCCTGCCACTTGAAACCCCCGACACTGACCCATTACAGCCTCGTGGCAGAGAGATTTTGGAGAGGACGTTTGCGAGGAGTCAGGGTGACGGGACCACACTGTCACCTACAGCTGTGGTGGGTTGGGGACCTCGGGAGCAGTTCGTCACTCTGCCCTTCCTCGCAATGCAGCTTGCCTGCAAGCCACTGACCACCGATCGATGCCCCGCACCCCGACCGAGAGCCTGATCTTTAAACCGCAGCTGATAGCCTGCAAACACACAGAGGCCCTGGCGAGAATGTGCGAGTGAAGTGCTGAAGGGAATAGGTGCCTTGTAATGGAGGGCAAAGGGAGCATGATCAGTTATCCGATCGATCAGTTATCCAAACAAAATATTCCCCGCACGTGCCATTTGGATAATTGAGGTTGCCCTGTATCTGCTGCCCTTGTGAGTTTGGACAGTGCTGTCTAAGGATCCTTGGCCTCCGAGTGAAAGGGATGACTGTTTAGAAGTGAGATGAGGAGGAATGTCTGCAGGCAGAAGGCGGTTAATCTGTGGAACTCATTGTTGGAGAGGGATATGGAGGCCAAGTCATTGACTATATTTAAGACAAGATAGATAGGTTCTTGATTAGAAAGGGGACCAAGGGTTATGGGATGAAGACAGGAGGATGGGGTTGAGAAATATATCAGCCATGATTGCATGGCAGAGCAAATTGTTTTAATTATGCTCCTACATTTTACAGTCTTATAGAGACTCTCTCCCACGAGGGGAAACATCCTCTCAGCATTTGCCCTGTCAAGTCCCTTAAGAACCCTATATGTTTCAATGAGATCACCTCTACTTTTCTAAACTCAAGTGAGTACAGTCCCAACCTGTTTAGCCTTTGCTGATAAGACAATCTCTCCATACCGGGGATCATCTTAGCAAATCTCATCTGAACTGCCTCCAGTGAAATAGCTTTCCTTAATTAAGGGGACAAAAACTGCTCACATTACTCCAGATGTGGTCTCACCAGCACTTTGCACAGTTATAGTAAGACATTGCTCCTCTTATGCTCGAACTGTCTTGAAATAGAAGCCAACATTCCATTAGCCTTCCTGATTTACTGCTACACCTCTCTGCTAGCTTTCTGTATTCCGTGTGCAAGTCCCCCCAAATCCCTTTGTGTCACAGCTTTCTGCAGTTTGTCTCCATCTAAATAATATTCTGTTTTTTTGCTCTCATTTTCAAAATGAACTGCCTCACATTTCCCCACATTTGATTCCCATACCACCTCAATGTTTTGCCCACTTAATCTATCAATATCTCTCTGTAGGCTGTTTATATCCTTATTGTAATTTGTCTTTCCACCTATTTTTGTGTCATCTGCAAGTTTAGCTATGGTCTATTCATGTCCTTCCTTCAAGTCATCAATACATATTGTGAACAGTTGTGATCCTAGCACTGATCCCTATGGAATCCCACTGGTCACAGGTCGCCAATTTGAAGAAGATCCCCTTATTCCCCCTCGCTGTTTCCTGCCCATGAATCAATTCTCTCTCAATGTGTATATACCACTCCAACACCATGGGCTCTTACCTTATGACTTAACATTTTGTGAGGTACCTTATCGAATGTCTCTGAAATTCCGAATACAACACAACTATTGATACCCCTTTATCCAATCTGGTTGAGACTTCTTTGAAAAACTCTCATAAATTAGTCAGATATGTTTTCATGATGCCACGCTGACTCTGCACAATTAAATTATAATTTTCTAAATGTGTTACTTCCTTAATAATTATTTCCAAAATTTTTCCAACAACAGACTTTAAACTAATCAGCCTGTAGTTACTTGTTTTCTGCCTCCATCTCTTTTTGAATAGGGATGTCACATTGATAGTTTTCAAAATCCAAGGACCCTTGGAATGTTACAACCAGTGCATCAACTTTCTCTGTTACTATCTCTTTTAGCACCCTAGGATGCATGGTCTGCAGGGCCAGGAGACATATCTGCCTTCAACCCCATTAGTTAGGCTCACACTACTTCTCTAGTGATGGTGACGGTACTTAATTCCTCCCATGTATTTTTAGCATTAAAGAGATGTTCAAAATATCTTCCATTTTCATATATCTTCATCAAAACATCTTCCTCTGCCATTACTATGTTCCTCATAACCATCTCCCTAGTTTTCATTTTCTAAGGTCTCTATGTTCACTTTTACCCCGCCCTTCCTTTTTATATATTTAAAGAAACTCTTAATTGTTAGTTTTTATATTCTTCACTAGTTTGCTGATGTAATTTATTTTCTCTGGTTTTATTATCTTATCAGTCCTCCTTTGCTTATTCTGAATTTTGCGTCTATCACCAACTTTGGCCTTCTTATGTGCTTTTGTTTCAACTTAATACTCTCTCCTTAACTTCTTCAAATTCTTCTTAACTTCTGTAAAACCTTAGCGAGAACAAAGAAGTTAGCCTCAGAAGTTGTAAGTGGACATTAACAAAAATGACAGGTCATTGACACACGGTTGTTAAAAACAGACCCTGCTAAAGAACCTCTTGGGAATACACATTGGAAACAATACATCTAGGGAGATAAGGCAGGATTTTTGGAGATTACTGGTAGGGAACTTGCTGTCCCCATTTCTCTCTTCCCTAAACCCACTACCTTCTGTGTCTCTCTCTCTCTCTGTCTCTCTCTCTCACTCACTCACTCTCTCTCTCTCTCTCACTCACTCTCTCTCACTCACTCTCTCTCTCTCTCTCTCTCTGTGTCTCTCTAGCCCTCCGCCCATCCCTCAATGACTCTATGACTAGTTTTCCAAGGAAACTGCTCCAGAGTTGAAGCACTAGAGAAGTGAGAACTTTAAACTGTAAAGTCACTCTTGCTGACACTATTCAAGAAACTAGTTGCCCAAAGGATTTGGAATGTTAACTCTGTTTCCCTCTCCACAGATGCTGCTGGACTTGCAGTGTTTCTCTACCACTTCATGTTCTTATTTCAGATCTCCATCAATATTTACCATTGTAACCAACCTTTGATTTTTTTGAGCTGTTTGTTCTTTTATCATCTTTTTGAACTGGACACTACTTATTTTTGTGTGTGTGTGTGTTTTGGAATTAGCTGATAAGAAATTTACTCCTTTAACTCAAGGCAATCTCGTGATTGGCTAAATATTAATGTGAAAAAAAGGTTACTACATTTTAACTTTGAGTGGAATAACTTTATGCTACAAAGAACTTGAATCTTTGTTGTGCCAAACTCAGTTTTGGACAGTGAGGAGCTATCTTACCTGGATATAAAATACACAAAACAGATCTGGATGCTGTAGTAAAAAATGAGGTCTGCAGATGCTGGAGATCACAGCTGCAAATGTGATGCTGGTCAAAGCACAGCAGGCCAGGCAGCATCTCAGGAATAGAGAATTCGACGTTTCGAGCATAAGCCCTTCATCAGGAATAAGAGAGAGAGCCAAGCAGGCTAAGATAAAAGGTAGGGAGGAGGGACTGGGGGGAGGGGCGATGGAGGTGGGATAGGTGGAAGGAGGTCAAGGTGAGGGTGATAGGCCGGAGTGGGGTGGGGGCGGAGAGGTCAGGAAGAAGATTGCAGGTTAGGAGGGCGGTGCTGAGTTGAGGGAACCGACTGAGACAAGGTGGGGGGAGGGGAAATGAGGAAACTGGAGAAATCTGAATTCATACCTTGTGGTTGGAGGGTTCCCAGGCGGAAGATGAGGCGCTCCTCCTCCAGCCGGCGTGTTGTTGTGTTCTGCCGGTGGAGGAGTCCAAGGACCTGCATGTCCTCGGTGGAGTGGGAGGGAGAATTAAAGTGTTGAGCCACGGGGTGATTGGGTTGGTTGGTTCGGGCGGCCCGGAGGTGTTCTCTGAAGCGTTCCACAAGTAAGCGGCCTGTCTCACCAATATAGAGGAGGCCACATTGGGTGCAGCGGATGCAATAGATGATGTGTGTGGAGGTACAGGTGAACTTGTGGCGGATATGGAAGGATCCCTTGGGGCCTTGGAGGGAAGTGAGTGTGGAGGTGTGGGCGCAAGTTTTACATTCCACGTCTAACTCCGCCCCTACTTCGATCTCTGTCCCCGCCCCTAACCCCGCCCCCAGCCCCAGCTCCAGTCCCACACCAGGTCCTAGCTCCCAGCCTTGCCGGATTTTCACCATCCCTCCAGATCTCCCCCTCTCTGAGGATGAAAGATCAGTCCTCAGCAGGGGCCTCACCTTCATTCCCCTACGCCCTCGGATTAATGAGTTCAACACGCGGCGAGATATTGAACAATTCTTCCGCCGCCTTCGCCTCCGTGCCTACTTTCACAACCAAGACTCCCGCCCACCCTCTGACGACCCCTTCTCCCGCCTCCAACACACCCCATCCACCTGGACACCCCGTGCTGGCCTCCTACCCGCCCTCGACCTCTTTATAGCCAACTGCCACCGTGACATTAACCGACTCAACCTGTCCACCCCTCTCACCCACTCCAACCTCTCACCCTCAGAACGTGCAGCCCTCCACTCCCTCCGCTCCAATCCCAACCTCACCATCAAACCCGCAGACAAGGGAGGCGCGGTAGTAGTTTGGCGCACTGACCTGTATACCGCTGAAGCCAAACGCCAGCTCGCGGACGCCTCCTCTTATCGCCCCCTTGACCACGACCCCACCTCCCACCACCAAACCATCATCTCCCAGACCATCCAGGACCTCATCACCTCAGGGGATTTCCCATCCACCGCCTCCAACCTCATAGTCCCACAACCCCGCACCGCCCGTTTCTACCTCCTGCCCAAAATCCACAAACCTGCCTGCCCCGGCCGACCCATTGTCTCAGCCTGCTCCTGCCCCACCGAACTCATCTCCCAATACCTCGACACGGTCCTGTCCCCTTTAGTCCAAGAACTCCCCACCTACGTTCGGGACACCACCCACGCCCTCCACCTCCTCCAGGATTTTCGCTTCCCCGGTCCCCAACGCCTTATTTTCACTATGGACATCCAGTCCCTGTACACCTCCATTCCCCATCACGAAGGACTCAAAGCCCTCCGCTTCTTCCTTTCCCGCCGCACCAACCAGTACCCTTCCACTGACACCCTCCTTCGACTGACTGAACTGGTCCTCACCCTGAATAACTTCTCTTTTCAATCCTCCCACTTCCTCCAAACTAAAGGAGTTGCCATGGGCACCCGCATGGGCCCCAGCTATGCCTGCCTCTTCGTAGGATATGTGGAACAGTCCATTTTCCGCAACTACACTGGCACCACCCCCCACCTTTTCCTCCGCTACATCGATGACTGTATCGGCGCTGCCTCGTGCTCCCACGAGGAGGTTGAACAGTTCATCAACTTTACTAACACCTTCCATCCTGACCTGAAATTCACCTGGACTGTCTCAGACTCCTCCCTCCCCTTCCTAGACCTTTCCATTTCTATCTCGGGCGACCGACTCAACACAGACATCTATTATAAACCGACTGACTCCCACAGCTACCTGGACTACACCTCCTCCCACCCTGCCCCCTGTAAAAACGCCATCCCATATTCCCAATTCCTTCGTCTCCGCCGCATCTGCTCCCAGGAGGACCAATTCCAACACCGCACAGCCCAGATGGCCTCCTTCTTCAAGGACCGCAGATTCCCCCCAGACGTGATCGACGATGCCCTCCACCGGATCTCCTCCACTTCCCGCTCCTCCGCCCTTGAGCCCCGCTCCTCCAACCGCCACCAAGACAGAACCCCACTGGTTCTCACCTACCACCCCACCAACCTCTGCATACAACGTATCATCCGCCGCCATTTCCGCCACCTCCAAATGGACCCCACCACCAAGGATATATTTCCCTCCCCTCCCCTATCAGCGTTCCGCAAGGACCACTCCCTTCGTGACTCCCTCGTCAGATCCACACCCCCCACCAACCCAACCTCCACCCCCGGCACCTTCCCCTGCAACCGCAGGAAATGTAAAACTTGCGCCCACACCTCCACACTCACTTCCCTCCAAGGCCCCAAGGGATCCTTCCATATCCGCCACAAGTTCACCTGTACCTCCACACACATCATCTATTGCATCCGCTGCACCCGATGTGCCCTCCTCTATATTGGTGAGACAGGCCGCTTACTTGCGGAACGCTTCAGAGAACACCTCCGGGCCGCCCGAACCAACCAACCCAATCACCCCGTGGCTCAACACTTTAATTCTCTCTCCCACTCCACCGAGGACATGCAGGTCCTTGGACTCCTCCACCGGCAGAACACAACAACACGACGGCTGGAGGAGGAGCGCCTCATCTTCCGCCTGGGAACCCTCCAACCACAAGGTATGAATTCAGATTTCTCCTGGATGCTGTAGGTCAACTGACAACGCCATTTGTTTAGCATTAAGTGGACTCTGTATGAGTTCATACATGGGTCAGTTAAAAGGCTGCAAACATTGTGGTTTTATTTGTCTTAGCCTGGGAGGTTCTGTGTAGATTCCACCGGACAGTCAATGTTTATACTTTCTTTTAAGTACAAAAGAGAAATTTGCACGATACAGCACATGTTGATCTGAAATATTCGGAGCAGTAAATACTGATATTGATAGCCAGTAATATGAATAGAAGCCTTGGGTGTCAACAGCCTTGAAAAGAGGATGAAGTGAATTAGAAAGTAATAGATAAATGACATTAGGCTTGGAAATATAAAGCTTGTAGACTTCAGGAAGCAGATGTGCAAGATAGTGTAAGACACTGCCGGATTTAATCAATTTCAATACAATTTATAAAATGAATGATGTATAAAAATCCTGAAAATGTGTTATTAAGCATCTTGCATTACAGTTCTTGATAATGAAGTATTTCCAGAATGGAAAATATTTCATTCAGCAAGTGAAACATCCGAGTTTACTCAATTAGTAGATTCATCAATCTCTCGTACTTCCTTTAATTTATGGTTGCTCTTAGGAAATATTTCACTGTGGGGACATATGTGCCAAGGGTGAATGTGTTATGCGTTCCCTTGTAGTCCTGAAAAATGTTCTTATCAATGCATTTCTCTGATGCAGAGCATTAATTCAAAGCCTGGGAAGCTGAGAACTTCAGTGAAACACTATATAATGTAAATTCAGTTATCGCTGAAGTAGGTAATAACAGTGACGCACACTCTCAAGGTCAAGAAAATTTATTGAAATGTAATTTTATGGCACAGTTAATCAAAAACGCCTGGAGCTCAAAAAATGGAATGAGGTAAAATGCTGGTTGGCCAGGGAATGCTTGGTGCATTGGAGTGATTTCAAGATGAGAGCTACCTTAAAAAACAATTCAGATGATGTTTGTTATTACAGAGGATTGGTAATTGAAACGCTGGACAGCACAACTTGATGCAATCAATTCCATTCTGAACCCATCCAGATATGATTTTTCTACAGGACTTTGCTCTGTTCACTGTCACTCCATTGACGAAGTCTTGTTATCCTTCACATTTATTTGTTCTATCCTCAGTCTTTGAAAACTCTGGAATTTTTCTTTCCTCATTTCTTTCTCCTGACAATCCACAGGCCTCTAACATTCTATCAGGTTCATGAGAAACACTATCTTTAGATTTCATTCCATTTACATATTTGGTTTCCTGCATTTATCTATCTTGATTCATCATTTAGGAATCCCAGACATTCCAGCTCTTAGTAATTTTTACATATTATAAATTGTCTGTGGCATTGCTGAGGTCAATTCAGAGGAAGTGTTTTGTTTATATACAAATAATGCAAGCCACTCAACATGGATAACAAACTTGTTCCTGTATTCATCTTCAACATAGAGGATGTCTTAAGTGACTTTCCAAATTAAGACAATTTTAGTTAAGAAGGGTGAGATGGGGAAGGTTGATAGATGGGTTTTGAGCTGATTGTGGTGACTGAAGTTAAGAGATATCGGGATTAAGGAAGGAAGTCTGTCCAGAAATTGTAGCTAAGAAGGCTAAATGTTTATGGCTAAATGATAGAGCAAAGGGAGGAAGATACACATGAAAGGAATAAAACATTCATAGCCTTTAAGGGCGATAAATGTTGGCCAAAGTGGGCTACACAAGAATGCATAGATGAGAAAAAAGATTACGCATTCTGTGAGCAAGACTTAATGTGGAGCAAAATAATAGCAGAATATTTGGATAAGTTGGAATTTACAGCGGGTGAGATATGGTATTCCAGGAAGATGAACAGTCACTTGCTCAATATGGAGGTGACAAAGACAGTTTTATCAGCAAAGAAGCTCAATGGTGGGTAGTCTCCTGAGTGTGACAAAGGCAAGAGGCTGAGAGCAGACAACAAAATTACTGAGCTTTAAATCAACAATTTCAATCACATCTTTTTGGGAAGAAAATCTATCTTCTATGGCTAACTACATCTCAACAACAGTCTGAAAGTTCACCACTTCAACCAAAACTTACTTTCACCATTTTTAACACTCCTACAAAAGTTTGATATTTCTTTTCCTCCTCTATGAAATGCAGGAGAATAAATTTCAGTATGAATTGTACCAGTAAATACAGGACCCCTTCACCCGCCTCCAACACACTCCATCCACCCGGACATCCCGTGCCAGTCTGTTACCCACCCTCAACCTCTTTATTTCCAACTGCTGCCGAGACATTAACTGCCTCAACCTGTCCACCCCCATTCCCCCACTCCAACCTCTCACCCTCACAATTCACAGGCCTCCACTTCCTCTGCTCCAACCCCAACCTCACTATCAAACCAGCGGACAAAGAGGTTGCAGTGGTAGTTTGGCGCCAACTCAAAGACACCTCCTCCTACTGCCCCCTCGACCATGACCTCACACCCCATCACCAACCAACATCTCACAGACCATACACAATCTCATCACCTCAGGGGATCTCCCACTCACAACTTCCAACCTCATAGTTCAGGAACCCTGCACCGCCCAGGTCTACCTCCTACACAAGATCCACAAGCCTAACCATCCTGATCGACCCATCTTTTCAACCTATTCCTGCAGCACGGAATTTATCTCCACATACCTCGATACTGTCCTATCCCCCATGGTCCAGGAATTCCCCACATATGTTCGGTATACCACTCACACCCTCCACCTCCTCTAAGACTTCCATTTTTCCGGCCCCCAACGCCTCCTCTTCACCATGAACATCCAGTCCCTATACACCTCCATCCACCATGACCGTTGCTTCCTCTTCCGACACCCCCACCAGTACTCTTCCACTGACACTCTCATTCGTTTGGCTGAACTGGTCCTCACCCTCAATAATTTCTCCTTTGAATCCTCCCACTTGCTCCAGATGAAAGGAGTAGCCATGGACACCTGCATGGGCCCCAGCTATGCCTGTATCTTTGTTGACTATGTAGAACAGTCTATCTTCCGCAGATGCACTGGCACCACTCCCCCTCTTCGTCCGCTAAATTGATGACTGCATCGGTGCCACCTCGTGCTCCCACGAGGACGTTGAGCGGTTCATCAACTTCACCAACACATTCCATCCTGACCTTAAATTCACCTGGACAATCTCTGACACCTCCCTCCCCTTCCTAGACCTCTCCATCTCCATCAATGGTAACCAACTCAACACTGACATTTTCTACAAACCCACTAACTCCCACAGCTACCTGGATTATACCTCCTCCCATCCTGCCTCTTGCAAAAATGCTATCCCTTATCGCCAACTCCTCCGTCTTCGCCGCATCTGTTCCCAGTTCCACCACAGATCACACCAGATGGTCTCCTTCTTTAAAGACTGCAATTTCCCCTCCCAAGTGGTTGATGATTCACTCCAGCACATCTCATCCACTTCCCACACCTCTGCCCTCGAACCCCAATCCTCCAATCGCAACAAAGACAGAACTCCCAGTCCTCACCTTCCACCCTACCAACTTCCATATACATCACATCATCCTCCGTCACTTTCGTCACCTCCACATGGACCCCACCACTAGAGATATATTTCCCTCCCACCCCTATCCGTTTCCATAAAGACTGTTCCCTCTGCGACTAACTCTTCGTGTCCATGCCCCCTAACTACCGACCCTCCCCTCCCGGCATCTTCCCCTGCCACCGCAGGAAATGCAAAGCCTGCGCCCATATCGCCCCCCTCATCTCCGTCCATGGCCCCAAAGGAGTCTTCCACATCCATCAAAGTTTCACCTGCACTTCCACATGTGTCATTTACAGTATCCGTTGCTCCTGATGTGGTCTCCTTTACATTGGGAAGACTAGACGTCTCCTCGCAGAGCGCTTCAGAGAACATCTCCAGGACACCTGCACCAACCAACGCCACTGCCCCCTGGCCAAACACTTCAACTCCCTCTCCCACTCTGCTGAGGACATGCAGGTCCTGGGCCTCCTCCATCGGCACTCCATTACCACCCGATGCTTGGAGGAAGAACATACCCTCCAATCCCATGGCATCAATGTGGATTTCACCAGTTTCCTCATTTTTATTCTCCCTACCTTACCCCAGTTCCAACATTTCACCTCAGCACTGTCCTCATGACCCGTCCCATCTATCCATCTTCCTTCGCACCTATCTGCTCCACTCTCCCCTCTGACCTATCACCTTTACCCCCACCTCCATCCACTTATGCTCTCAGCTACCATCTCCCCAGCCCCACCCTCCTGAGATTTATCTCTCCACCCCTGAGGCTCCCAGCCTCATTCCTTACGAAGGGCTTTTGCTCAAAACTTCGATTTTCCTGCTCCTCAGATGCTGCCTGACCTGCTGTGCTTTTCCAGCACCACACTCCTGACCCCAGATAAATGCATGGACATTGACAGAAAAAGTGACAAAAATATAAGGGCACGAAATGTGTCAATTTACTATGTCTGATGTTGACTTCATAAAAAGATTCATCAAACTACGTCCCTTCCCAATTTCATTTTTGTTCAGTGGATGTCACTAGCTTGGCCAGCATTTATTACCAAACCCTATCTGAGAGTCAACCACATTGCTGTGGCACAGGAATCACATGTCGGCCCAACCAGATAAGGTGAGGACACCAGATTTCCTTCCCTAAATGGCATTAATGAACCAGATGGGTTTTTAACGACAATTGACAGCGGATTCATGGTCACCATTTGACCAGCCTTTTATTTCAGATTTTTGATATTTGAATTCAGATTTCACTATTTGCTGTGGTCAGATTTGAACCCACGCCCCCACAACATTACTGTTGGTCTAGATTCCCAATCCAGTGATTGGAGCACAACGCTACCACCTTTTCATAAAGTAGTGATCCATTCCCTGAGTTCACTCCTATCAAATCCAGCAACAGGAAGATAATCACTTCATGTTAATGAAGAATTCTTAGTTTTGTGGGAATGTATCTTAGAGAACAGCTATGATTTTTCAGAAGAATAAACCACGGAGAAATTTATCGATTTTTCTTTTAAGAAGGATTCCATTAGGTTGTGGAAAAAAATCATTCTTGAATGCCCAAATTTTAAATAAGGTAAGGCTATCTGCATAATTAGAGGTTGAAGTTATTGAAATTTCCTTATTAGTTACATCTTTAAACTCCATGTATGCAGATATAGAAATTTTAAGAAAGATATACAATGATGCATCTATTTACTTTCGTAGTTGTATTACAGCAGGAAACTAACTACAAGCAAACAAGAGTGGCAAAAAGGCTTTCAGAACATAGAACAGTGCAGCTCAGGATCAGGCCCTTTGGCCCACCATGTCTATGCTGACCATGATGTCATTCTAAGTTAACCATCATGGCCAGTTTTCCTCTATTCCCTGCCAACTCACGTGTCTGTCTAAATGCCTCTCACATGCAAATGCGGCATAGTAGAACATTTTTTGGTGTTGAAGTAAGTCAGCAACTGGTATTTGCAAACACTTTGCAACTACAATGAATCAATTCTTTAGTAATAAAAATCACAATTCCCTTGATTTGGAGAAGCACAATATGTACCGAATACAACAGAGAGCTCCCAGCAGGTGTGCTTTGATGTTGAAAGCATTGAATGTGGCTCATCCTATTGCCTTTCAATAGACCGCACTGATTCAGTATAAACATATTAACTTGGCATTTCTGGGGAACTTAATCTGATAGTAGTTTCAGTCATTACAGATAATATGTCAAATATGTTTGCACGATTTATTCAAGCCATTCTAGTCATGCCAGGTAATTCGTATCTTTGAACTCTGTGGGGCAAATAGCTGACTACAAAGCAACTTGTGAAAGACATTTCAGTTTTAATGTGCAATACTGAAAAAAAAATTACATGCCAAAATTTCTTTCAACAACAGCTGAAGAACAGTCTTAACACAAGACTAAAATACCTTGCCTGTCACTGTATTTTTCCCTTTGATTACACTGCAGCTGCAATGCCAAAGGAGGATAATGAAAGTGGTACACATATGTGGAGAGTTGGGGTTTAATAAATACCTGGATGAAGTCAGCTTTGATATCCCCATGGTCTTGTTAGCCATGTTCTGGTGCTCTTCTGAGACGTCAGACCATGAACAGCCTGAACATATTGCTCTGCAGGCTTTCTCCCATGTCCAGTGTAACAATAAATATAGTTTTGAATACAGCTAAGATGTCTGCCCTATTTTAGTTTAAAAATCCAACAAACCCATACTAGAACAAGATTCAACCATATGCATTGTTAAGAATTATAAAGGCAAATCTTAGCATTGATGGTATTTGCTTGACTGATTCAATGTCATATTGCCCAGTGGATATCTTTGTATGATATCGTAGGATTTGAATATGGTCATGATGCTGCTGCTTTGATGTCAGAAGAACACACAAAAGCAGACTAAATTGAAATGAGTAATGGAGTAGGAGTGGAAAGTAGTCCTAGAGAATTGTGCTTAGCAAAATGTGTATAAAATTCTAATTAAACATGGACAGTACTCAAGAGAGTGAGCGAGCCTTGCTCTAGGATAAGGACAAGTCACAGAAGGTTGGGACTCAAACATTAGCAAGCTAACAAATCAAAGTAGCCTCTGAAGAACGCAGGTGTAGACACCCTAGAGATCAAAGAAGATATAGAATTCATAAAGGGACAAACGGCATAGTAGCAGCAAGAGAGATTTCAAAATTCTTGAATTGAAGGCTGAAAACAGTTTGAGGCAAGAAAAGAAGCCTTCAATGGGCAGGTCAGTATGTCAGAAGACTTTGAAGAAAACTAACACAACAGGAAGACTCCAGAGAACAAACCAAGACGATAGAAGAAAGCAATCATCACAGTAATTACCCAAGTCAGTAATCATTCAGGGTGGCTGCTTCAGTCAGGTCACTGTCCTTGTCCCAGCAGTTTGAAAGGCAAGGGCCCACAACCAGGCCAGAAGTTTGAGAGATTCAGGATTGCATTAGGGTTGCCAAAGAACAAGGTAATCAGGTCAATACATTTATATACACAGTTGTATCTGTGGCCAACAGGACATGCTGGCCAGCTAGCACCACTCACTCACATGCATGAAATTTAAAAGTTCCTCGTGAGGCATAAAGAATTATGAACAACCTTTTATCAGGGCATTTGAAATATTCTTTAATTCAAATGAACATCTGGTCATTGAAAGAGCAAAATTTAATAAGGGGTCCCAAGAGCATGAGAAAACAATACAAGTATTTTGACAGTTTTAAATAGATTAGTTTAATTGGTTAGCAAGATGCTATGGATATGGAGCATTAAATGCCAAACTAAAAAGAGAATGTGGGCACAGGGATGAAAGTTGTTGATATTATACAATGAAAAGAGAAGCTAATACTGGAGCATGTGATTCAGAGAATAGGTCAGAATTGGGATAACAGTGAGGGTTCTGTCTGATGCTCTCAAATGGGTAAGCCCCAAGATGGCATTGTTACTTTTCTGAGATCCTGCTGAAACATGGGGAGAAACCCCATTGCTATATCAGAATGTTCAAGGTGTGGTTCAAGATACTGCCGCAAATGTGATGGGTGAGCGGATCGCTATTAATGTGGAAAAGTAGGCTGTGTCAAGAAATACTGCAGATGAACAACAACTACATCACTATAGAAAAAGGAAAATCTCCCACCAAGTGAAAATTCCTGACAAAGGGAAATCATTTGGAAAACAAGAGAACACAGAAATCAAGGATGGAGGTCAACAAAGTACACCAACATTCTAGGTGAAGTTAACGAAAGCCAGCTGAAGTTCTGCACTATGACCTTACTGATGAAAGAGTTTAGTATAGACCTTTAACTCTATGTAGGGTGGATGTTTCCATTTCTCACTGACAGCTTGCTATGATTAAACTCAGTGGATGGTCAAACTCAAAGCATCAATCTTCAATGTCCAGGGGCACAGATCCTGACATGATTATGGAACCACTTACTGATACTGGTGAAATGCAACATTGAAAAATCAAAACGTACAATTTCTAAGCAGAAAATGATACTTTATTCTAGAGAGTAGATGAGGTGTTAATAGAGGAAAATGGAAGAGAATTTTGCCAAGAATTTCCAACAATATTCAAAGACAACGACAACTATAACAGGTGTACTACATAACTCTGCAAGAAAATGCTAAGCCCATCTGTCTGTATACCCCAGGAAACGTGCTTCCCCAACAATTCAGGAAAATGAAGGCACTGGGAGACAGTATGGCTTTCTGTCTGTGCTGAACAGCAAGGGCAGACAGAATTATTGTGAGAAAGTGAGAACTGCAGATGCTGGAGATCAGACTCAAGAATGAGGTGCTGGAAAAGCATAGCAGGCTAGGCAGCAACCAAGGAACAGGAATTCAGTAGAATTACTGTGAGCCTGTTTAGTGCTGAATGAAGTAGCAATGTGCAAAAAGGCAAGGAAAAGCTCAGCAGAGATGCTGTGATCATTTGAGTGGGTGCAAAATGAGTGAGCATTAAAAAAGTAAGCTAAGATACCAGAGGTGCACCCTCTTCTGATGCCTATCTTTGTGTGTAAAGTGGCCAGGCAGCATTATTGCAATGTAAGGTATCCCGGAGTCAGAGTCATAGAGATATACAGCATGGAAACAGACCCTTCGGTCCAACCCGTCCATGCCGACCAGATATCCCAACCCAATCTAGTCCCACCCGGCCCATATCCCTCCAAACTCTTCCTATTCATATACCCATCCATATGCCTCTTAAATGTTGCAATTATACCAGCCTCCACCACTTCCACTGGCAGCTCATTCCATACACGTACCACCCTCTGTGTGAAAAAGTTGCCCCATAGGTCTCTTTTATATCTTTCCCCTCTCACTATAAACTGATGCCCTCTAGATCTGGACTCCCCAGCCCCAGGGAAAAGGCTTTGCCTATTTACCCTATCCATGTCCCTCATCGTTTTGTAAACCTCTATAAGGTCACCCCTCAACCTCCGATGCTCCAGGGAAAACAGCCCCAGCCTGTTCAGTCTCTCCCTATAGTTCAAATCTTCCAACCCTGGCAACATCCTTGTAAATCTTTTCTGAACCCTTTCAAGTTTCCCAACATCTTTTCGATAGGAAGGAGACCAGAATTGCACGTAATATTCCAACACTTGCCTAGCCAATGTCTGGTACAGCCGCAACATGACCTCCGAACTCCTGTACTCGATACTCTGACCAATAAAAGAAAGTAAACCAAACGCCGCATTCACTATCCTATCTACCTGCGACTCCACTTTCAAGGAGCTATGAACCTGCACTCCAAGGTCTCTTTGTTCAGTAAATGCTGAATGGTATTCAGCATAAGACAGAGTTGTGCCATGATGATGTGGTGCACCTGATGCTTTGCCGGGCCTGAATGGTGGGTACATGCAGCATGCCCTGAGATATTGGTGACTGCTGGCCAACATGGAGACCCAGATTCCAACCCTGACTTTCAGCTCTGGAATTGGCACTGCCTTGTTTCTTTTTCACTTCCTGGGAAAATAGTGAGCTGTATAAATGTGAAGCTAGACTAATTAATAATGAGATGTCAATGTATCTAAATAGGCTCCTTACCACTCGCCAGCAAGATTCTCATCTTGCCATCGAAACCTTAAGCAGAAAATGAGACTTCAATGAGTGATGTTGAGAATCTCGCTTTTTCATTTTTGTCACATTTGGCCCGCTGTTTTGCCATTGCTCATCTTTTCCAGTGACTGGGAACATCATGCTTTTTGTCTCTCAAGGAATAATGCAACCCTGTAGACTGAAAACCTACCTTCAATAGTTTTGAATGTCAAGGACCTCCTGGCATGTACTTACTTGCACCCTGGTCCATCATGAGTACAACCTTGGGATAAAAATTAAACATGTGGGTCAATAATACACGATAATAATTACACCGATGGAACAAGCAGCCATGGAGTTTAGTCCTAGAAGCACAAAAACAGATTGTATAACAAATAGGAAAATTTGATTTACTCAGACCTGGTGAATCAGTAGCCGGTCACTACAAGTCAGATGTTGCAGTTCATTACAGACGCAAAGGATTCTTCAAAGGAGAGAAAATGACAGTGATTTCTTGTTGGAGTTAAACCTGACCTATATTTTCTGATTTATAAGGTTCTGCTTTCATCATATCAATGCATTGGATGGAACTTGTGTATTTTAGTCCATAAATGGACTATAAAAAGCATACGTGTTCCAGTATGATCATCGTTTAGTCCTCCTAACACTAGGTGATGCTGTTATAGCTCTAACACCCATTGCCTCTGAAATGAAGGACAGAATTATTATCCACACCAATCAAATCTCCAGTTTTGTCGTTGAATTGCTGAGAATAATATTCTCTTCAGAATTCAGTGTTTAGTAAAACCCAACAAGCGCAAGTGCAATGAGGCTGTGTGCATTGCACTTGTATCACCACTAAATGTATTTAATCCTTCTGAAAGGATATTCTACACACCATTTTTCATGCCCACTGTCAGTACATTGTGACAGAAAATCACTGCTGACTGATGTACCGGTGGCCTTGTCTTGTCTGTGGCTTGTCTTTTTTTATGTAATCCGTAGAGGGATCTAAGCAAAACATTTGGTTGGCTTTCGTCTCCCAGGACTGGCCTGCCTATAGCGCATGCTTGGCATAGTTATGAGTTGTTTTCATTCAGCTCTACTGAATACAGAGGCATTATTTTGTTGACAGGAAATCATGACAAACATGAAACAATTAGCCACAGAACTATTTATTTGTTGCTCGGGAGGATGTATTTGCAGGAAGCTGTCTTATATCAGCTTAATGAAATTACAGGAAGAATTTTAACATTTATTTATTCGAATAAAATGGAATCAGTTTCTGCTTCCCATAAACATTCCACTTAATACTGACACATTGTAACGTTTCTTTGCCACTCAGATAGCCCGTGTCAAATTTTTAACAGTTCATGTGATGGGAGAATAGTCAGCATGACAGGGAAATCTTCACATAGAGCGACAGTAATTAAACACTGTGCAGTTGTGCAGAGCTGAGATTTTGTCACTTTTAGACTAGAACAAGCTGAGTGCATAATTGGAGAACTGCATTAACACCAGATGGCATGAAGAGTTTAATGGAATGGATCCAGCCGACATGATTTCCTATGGCGTGAATTTATTGCAGAATTAGATGGCTTGAAATAATAATTAAATGCCACTAAAGGCGAGAGATTACAAAAGAAATCCCCTCCTCCATGTACTAATTGCTACGCAAAATAGATGCTCAGCAAAAGTGATCATTTGACTCATTGAAAAAGCCTGTTAATATTTGTTTAAAAATAGGGTAGAAAGATAAACAACGACTCAGGCATGAGGTCTGCACTCATGAATATGACACCTGGCTAAAGCAGCTGGTCAAAGCTGGATTGTATAGGGTATATAGTCCACTTAATATTCTAGAGTTTTGCTGAATTATTTTAACTGTTAAGTTTCAAGGTTCCGCTGTTGATTTGATGAAATGCAGAGGGGTTTGAGCAGAAGGAGAGGGCAAGGGAGGTTGGAGAGTCAGAGGCTATAGGGGTCAATGCAATCTTTGCAAAGGCAAACACTGAGTAACTTCTGGAGATGTTTCTTGAGATTGTTAGCTATAGGGAAATGTTGGAGAAAAGGAAAGGAAAATTAGTCTTTTTCAACAAACTACATGTAGGTTGCAATCTCATTGACTTTTACCTGACATTTCGATTTCTGAGAAACAGCCTGAAGTGAAATTTCTTTCTAACTGAACATTCTAAACCACCTCTTTGAGCCCTTAACAACAGGGTTTTGGTAAAACACAGCCATCCATATTGCTGAACCCTGATGATTTGCAATCTGCAAATGTCAATTTTAATTTGAAGTGTTGGGTACAGTTCTGGTCACCCATCTATAGGAAAGATGTTGTCAAGGATTTACAAGGATGTTGCCAGGTTTGGAGGGTTTTAGTTAGAGGGAAAGGCTGAATAGGCTGGTATTTATTTCCCTAGAGTTTTGGAGGCTGAGGGAGTGATCTTTTGAGAGGTTTAAAAAATTCATGACGGGCATAGATGAGGTGAAAAGTCAAAGTCTTTTTCCTAGGTTGGGGAATCCAAAATTACTGTGCATAGGTTTATGGTGAAAGGGGAAAGGTTTAAAAAGGGTGGTGCGCATGTGAGTTACCTGAGGAATGGTGGAGGCTGGAATAATTACAACATTTAAGAGGCAATTGGATGAGTATGTGAATAGGGACAGATTTGGGCCAAATGCTGGCAAATGGGATTAGGTCAGATTTGAATATCTGGTCGGCACAGGCAAATGATGAATGCTTTATTTATTTATTGCCATTTGTATCTAGGGCAACACAGTGAACTGTGTCACCACAATCCAGGGCCATTTTGAGGTACAAGAAGAAAAGAAGAAGGAACTTAAATAGAGTTCATTTTCATTGGTCAGATCCCAAACATGCCTCCAAGATTTCTGTAATATCCCTGCTCTGGGCCTACCACAGCCAGGAGTCCCCATTCCGCCATCACTGTGGTCAATGTCCTGCCACTATTCCAGGAGACATCAGAGTCGAGAGTGTGGTGCTGGAAAGCACTGCAGGTCAGGCAGCATCCAAGGAGCAGGAGAATTGACGTTTCGGGCAAGAGCCCGTCTTCAGGAATTCCTGATGAAGGTCCCTTGCCCGAAACTTTGATTGTCCTGCTCCTCAGCTGCTGACTGGCCTGCTGTGCTTTTCCAGCACCACACTCTTGACCCTATTCCAAGAGACCATGCCTCAGGTCTACGAAGCCAGGAGTCCCACTGACTGTACTCTCCCCTCCCTGCGACGTTATGAAGATGAAAAAAACACAAAGAAAAAAGTTACAAAAAAGGAGAGAGAGAAAATGAATGCATCTGGGAGACCCCGGGCTGGGGTGGAACTGTGTCCAGCTCATCCTGGCATCTCTTGCTTCACCCGCCACACTCCAGGCATGAAGAAAAGAAAATGAAGGAAAATGAAGAAGAGAGCAAAAGTAAAAAAAAAGACAGACAACAAATAGGAATGGCCATGCCCTGGGCTCAGAGCTGCCACTCTACCATGACCTTGGATTCGGACGAGTTGGACTGAAGGTTTCTTTTATGCAGTATGACTGTATGACTCTATAAAAGTTGCAAACTAAAGCATAGAAGCAGTGTATAATGACTGTCAGTACTGTATCAAAGTATCAAAATAAATCAAAGCAGCACAATATACCTTCGCAGTTGTACTCCATGTTACAATAAAACAATGGGCCAGATTTTCCTGTGAGTGGAAATCTCATCTCCCCTAGATGAAGAAAACACTGTCGGAAGTAAGCCAAGAGTGCTTCTCTGTCATGTTTTACTATTTTGGCAGAACATGGTCTGCGTCTGCAGCCTGGCAATAGTATAGCCATTTCAACCTTCTGTCAAACTAAGTTGGACTTTGATAGTGATGGATTGCATATTGCAGGATGTACTTGAGGGTGAAGTCAAGGACTAAGTCTTAGTTTCAAAGTTCCTTGTGGTGCTGTTTCACATCACCAGACTATCTTTCTGCCCATGAGTACCACTCCATTCTTAGCTGCCAGTGGGGTAGGTACAAAAGCAAAAGTTGTTGGAAAAGTTGTTGGAACTGAGTTCTAAGGAAGGGTCATTGCACCCAAAACGTTAACTTTGATTTCTCTTCATAGATGCTGCCAGACCTGCTGAGCTTTTCTAGCAGCTACTGTTTTTGTTTTCTGATGCTGTTCTTTTGGGTTTTTATTGAGTATTGGGTACTTGGGCCAGACGTTATCTGAACTTTACTGAAGAATCCAAGCACATCATCTTTCCACCAATTCTCTGTGTTTCAGAGCATGGGTGTTTTGTGGGGGTTTTGATTTTCATTTGACTGCAGACCTGCTTCTTGTCCTTGGGTGTTGGTGCTATTTCCTGTTCAGCAAAGTCTTTCACTCTCTACTTGATAGCAGTTGGATCACACGGTCATTTGTGTCAAAGTAGTCTTAATGTTTCCTGGTTTCAAAACATTACCCAGTGTCTCCTCTGCAGTTTAGGATGCGTATGTAAGTGCTGACTGTGTGCTGTGGACATTGTGTGTTTCTATGTATTGAGCATTATCATTGTTGACAGTGTAGAGCTGGAAAAGCACAGCAGGTCAAGCAGCATCTGAGGAGCAGGACAATCAACTATTTGGGCATAAGTGCTTAATCCTCACTTTCTCCCATTCAGCATAATCAGGTTGGCCATGAGGCACTGGCTGACGAAGCATTCTTTCAGAGTCCTTAGAGTCATACAGTCATAGAGATGCACAGCATGGAAACTACCCTATCAGTCCAACTTGTCCATGCTGACCAGATATCACAACCTAATCTCGTCCCACTTGCCAGCAACTGTCCCATATCCCTCCAAACCCTTCCTATTCATATACCCTTCCAGATGCCTTTTAAATGATGCAATTCTACCAGCGTCCACCACTTCCTCTGGTAGCTCATTCCATACATGTACCACCTTCTGTGTGAAAAAGTTGCCCCTTAGGTCTCTTTTATATCTTTCCCCTCTCACCCTAAACCTATGCCCTCTAGTTCTGGACTCGCCAACCCCAGGGAAAATACTTTGTCTATTTACCCTATCCATGCCCCTCATAATTTTGTAAACCTCTATAAGGTCACCCCTCAGCCTCCGACACTCCAGGGAAAACAGCCCCAGCCTGTTCAGCCTCTCCCTGTAGCTCAAATCCTCCAACCCTGGCAACATCCTTGTAAATCTTTTCTGAACCCTTTCAAGTTTCACAACATCTTTCCGATAGGAAGGAGACAAGAATTGCATGCAATATTCCAACAGTGGCCTAACCAATGTCCTGTACAGCCGCAACATGACCTCCCAACTCCTGTACTCAATACTCTGACCAATAGTGGAAAGCATACCAAACGCCTTCTTCACTATCCTATCTACCTGTGACTCAATTTCAAGGAGCTATGAACCTGCACTCCAAGGTCTCTTTGTTCAGCAACATTCCCTAGGACCTTACCATTAAGTGTATAAGTCCTGCTAAGATTTGCTTTCCCAAAATGCAGCACCTCGCATTTATCCGAATTAAACTCCATCTGCCACTTCTCAGCCCTTTGGCCTACCTGTTCAAGATCCTATTGTAATCTGAGGTAACCTTTTTCGCAGTCCACTACACCTCCAATTTTGGTGTCATCTGCAAACTTACTAGCTATACCTCTGAAGCTCACATCCAAATCATTTATATAAATGATGAAAAGTAGAGGACCCAGCACCGATCCTTGTGGCACTCCACTGGTCACAGGCCTCCAGTCTGAAAAACAACCCTCCACCATCACCCTCTGTCTTCTACCTTTGAGCCAGTTCTGTATCCAAATGGCTAGTTCTCCCTGTATTCCATGAGATCTAATCTTGCTAGCCAGTCTCCCATGGGAACCCCGTCGAACGCCTTACTGAAGTCCATAGAGATCACATCTCCTGCTCTGCTCTCATCAATCCTCTTTGTTACTTCTTCAAAAAAACTCAGTCAAGTTTGTGAGACATGATTTCCCACGCACAAAGCCATGTTGACTCTCCCGAATCAGTCCTTGCCTTTCCAAATATATGTACATCCTGTCCCTCAGGATTCCTTCCAATAACTTGCCCACCACTGACGTCAGGCTCACCGGTCTATAGTTCCCTGGCTTGTCCTTAACCATTTTTCTTAAACAGTGGCACTACGTCAGCCAACCTCCAGTCTTTTGGCACCTCACCTGTGACAATCGATGATACAAACATCTCAGCAAGAGGCCCAGCAATCACTTCTCTACCTTCCCACAGAGTTCTAGGGTACACCTGATCAGGTCCTGGGGATTTATCTGCTTTTATGCGTTTCAACATATCCAGCACTTCCTCCTCTGTAATATGTCACATTTTGCAAGATGTCACCATCTATTTCCCTAAATTCTATACCTTCCATGTGGACTGGTTGGGCTGAAGGACCTGTTTCCACACTGTAGAGAATCTAATCTAATCTATCCTTCCTGTAACATTTGTATCCTGGAACATTAAGCTGTCAGTCCTGCCCATCCCTGAGCCATGTTTCTGTAATTGCTACGATATCCCAGTCCCATGTTCCTAACCATGCCCTGAGTTCATCTGCCTTCCCTGTTCGGCCCCTTACATTGAAATAAATGCAGTTTAATTTATTAGTGCTACCTTGTTCTCTGCTTTATCCCTGCCTGCCCTGACTGTTTGACTCACCTTTGTTCTCAACTGTACCAGTCTCAGATTGATCTCTTTCCTCACTATCTCCCTGGGTCTCACCTTACTAGTTTAAATCCTCTCAGGCAGCTCTAGCAAATTTCCCTGCCATTATATTAGTCCCCTTCCAATTTAGGTGTAATCCATCCTTCTTGTATAGGTCACTTCTACCCCAAAACAGCTTCCAATGATCCAAAAATGTGAATCCTTCTCCCATACACCAGCTCCTGAGCCATGCATTCATCTGCTCTATCCTCCTATTCCTGCCCTCACTAGCTCGTAGCACCGGGAGTAATCCAGATATTACTACTCTCGATGACCTTTTTAAGTTTCTGCTTAATTCTCTGTAATCTCCCTTCAGAATCCCATCCTTTTCCCTTCCTGTGTTGTTGGTTGCAATGTGTACAATGACCTCCCGCTGGCCCCTCTCCCCTTTGAGAACATTCTGCATCCTCTCTGAGACATTTTTGATCCTGGCACCAGGGAAGTAATGCACCTTTCTGATTTTTTGCTGCTGGCCACAGAAATGTCTCTGTACCTCGGACTAGAGAGTCCCATAACACACTCGATTGCTTGGAACCTGACATACCCTCTCATTACATTAGAGCCAGTCTCAATACCAGAAACTTGACTGTTCGTGCTACATTCCCCTGAAAATCCATCACCCTCTACATTTTCCAAAACAGCATACTTGTTTGAAATGGGAATAGCCACAGAAGACTCCTGCACTACCTGCCTACCTCTCTTACCTTTCCTGGAGTTAACCCATCTGTGTGACTGTATCTGAGACTTTACCCCTTCCATCTGTCTTCCATCACATCTCCTTGGTCTTGTAAATTCCTCATTGTCTCTAACTGCTTCTCCAACTGATCCATTTGATCTGATAGGATGCCAACCAATGGCATTTATTGCAGATATAACCCTCAGTAACCTGTAAACTGTCCCTAAACTCCCACATCCAACAAGAAGAGCGTATCACTCTACTAAAGGCCATTTTTGCTTCTTTCAATCTATAGACCCAGAAAATAGCACTGTCTTATTCCTCTACAAAACACTGTTTCAGGTTAAATGAATACTTATGGCTTATATTTAAAGTTTAATTGAGAGACATAGCTCAATAAAACATATAATCAATAAAGAACCCAATCTACTCACTACTGCAGACTTATTTTAAGGCCATGCTTAAAATCCACTTATGTTTCTGTTCTGTGACCTCTCCCAAACAGAGTCCTCCAAGATTAGTTGTGAATTTCGTTGTTTGTTAATTTTCCTAGGCACACTCTGATCTCTAGCGATACATGAATTTGACAGCAAAGACAGTAACTGCACAGGTTCACTGCTCTGTCATTTAGCAATGTGAGTTTGTTTCTCTCTCTCTCCTGCACTAATCTCACCATGTGCTTCCTTTGTCTGTTCTTCTCCCTTCTCCCTGTTGTTTTGACTTTTTTTCTCTCTCCAAAATTCTAAGACAATGCAACCGCATATAAAACAGTAATTGCTGCTCCTGAAATTCGAGGAAATCATCTCCAACACCTAAAATATCTCAAAAAAAGGAGCAGCTATTACAGCCAGTAATTTTTCCCATCCTCCATCTTGGATTACCCAGAATCCTTGATTCTGTCGAAGTTGAATTCCCTGTGGCAGCACTCCTGCAGTTTCAGGACAGGTGGGAATAGTCAACTAGATTAAGTGATGAACAGTCCTGCATTGGTCATTCGCGTCACGTGAATGACAAAGTCAATTGGGTGTCAAAGTCTGCCATGGAGGTGTAGCTCACCATTTACAGGGTTGCACTTTTACGAGCTTTCCTGCCTGCATCAGACACAGGGACAACATACAGACAGTGCAATACCTCGGCAAAACCCTGCAAATCCATTGGCAGCGTAGGCATTCTGATATCAATGTCCTCTCAGGCCAACGTCCCCAGTATCTGAGGGACTGGTTACGGTCAATTAGCTGTGTTGGGTGGATCATATCATTTGAGTCCCTGGTATGATTTCCAAAGTAAGCTCTCTACTCCAAACTTCATTGGAAAGCTTCAAGTGCATCTTCCAAACCTCCCTGAAAACACACAACATCCTGACCAACTCATGGAAATCTCTAGCCCAACTGGAGAAGAAGCACCCATGAAGGTCCCAGCCATTTATTCAAGGGGCCCTGGTGGAGGTTCAGCTCCAGAAGACATGTCAAAATCTAAGAATCCCAGCTGCCCCAACTCTTTAAACACCCCTCCATCGACTGGTGGCGCAGCTTATAGTTCTGTCTCAGGATGGTTTAGGGCACATGGGAACCAATCCATCGAGAATGGAAGAAAGTCATCCTCAGTCTCAGAGAACAGTGAAAGAAGAAGAGAGAGCGCGGAGAGAGAGAAAATGCCAATTTCTTCATTGTTGGAATAAAGTATTGACAGCAACACAAACAATAAAAACGTTTCTCTAGAACAAGCTGCTACATAAACATGGATGAGTTTTCAAACTTAATTGACCTTAACTTGGTCAGAAACCTATTTTGAGGCAGAAATCAGACCTAATTCAGATTGATTCACTTTTGACAATAAGCCCAACTTGTAACTTGGAGAATTTTTAAGTGTAAGTAAATTTTTATCGTGGTTTTAGTCAGACTGAGATTTGGTTAATTCTTGGAATAGACTAGAATGAAATTTATCTTAAGGCATTGGTAGTTATGGCTGTGAGTTTTTCCCATTGTTTATTATCATACTTCTGGTGTTTTTTTTCATTTTATTTTTTCTACATTTTATAAATTGTGGATCAGAAGTATAAAAATGTATTGCCAAGCCCAATTAGAAATTAAATTCTGGGAGTGCAGCTCCTATGTGCCTGCTTTCTTCAATAAATGATAACAATATCATCTTGAAAATTGAACATTAAAAAGTCAAAGTTCCTCCACTTATGTTGCTGGAGAAAAGCAAGCATTCTCCAATCCTTAATAAGAGGGGAACTTCCACTACCAGTACGACACTGACTGCATCAGTACACATGTACTAATTCACCAAGTCACCTGAACAGAAGAACAATGTCGCAATCTTCAGCTTAAGGACATGAACCAATTTGAACATTCAGCTGCATTTATCAGCATTTGTTTGTTTGCAAGCAAGAACGTAGAGAATTTCAGACAACTCAAATGCTTCTGATTTTTAAAACATTTTCTCCCCACGCTACTGCCTAACAGCGGAAGTGCTTGTATTTTCCCAGTACCCGTGTCATGTGTGTGCAGGTATCGGACACTGTGAAAAACAAGAGGTGTGTAAATCTTTATTAATTTTCCATCACCAGGAAGAAAGGAAACACCTGAGTGGCCAGTGACACACAGTGCCCTTCACATCAAAGGGCAATGCTGCGTGGTCAAAGGAAAGTGAGGGAGAGGGCAGGGATTATATCAAAATAGAGTTGAATAAAATACTCCACTCCCTGCGGTGCCCACCTCTCCCGGAACACCTCGAGGGTGTTGGTAGACACTGTGTGCTCCTTCTCCAGGGACACCCGGGCTCGAACGTGACCAACGAAGAGGAGCAGGCAATCGGTCATAATGTCTCCCTCCATGGCCTGCTGCCTGGACCTGTTTATGATGCTTCTGATATATTTGAGGGACATTGTTAGCGCCACACTGATACCTCATGGAGAAAGAAGCTATGTCAGCAAAAGCTGATGTCTCTGTCCAACATTAACATTTTAACTAATCAAACTGAGTGTCTCTGACACATGTCGAGAACATGGTCCACAATGTGAAAGAAAATATCTCTGTTGTACAATGCTATATTTAGATTTCCATTTCATTTAAATCTGAAATCATTCAGGTACGAGATATAGAGGATGGATGTTGTTCAAGGCATTAATCAATGCAAGATTTCAGCATGGTGCTCAGGAACGGAAAGCAGTGCATGATTTTCAACATTACTAGGTAGTGTTGCTCCAGTTTCGCCGAAAGTAGGTGTGTGCAGTGTGATAGAGATGCATATCTCATGCATAAAAGCATGAACAAAGAACGTCCCTGTGCTGCAGTAAACTGATCTTCACAGGAATTCCATGCACCTCATTAGACCCATGCTTCAAAAATAACACAGGAGCTGGAATGGGCTGAAATCAGACTTTTAGTCTAACTTATCCTCTTCTATAAAAATCGAGAAATGGTTTATTGTTTGAATTATTCTGAATTCTAATGTTTGCATAAACATAACAAAATGGAATGACAGTATGTGCAATAGAGTAAACAAATTTAACTATTTCAGCGTATTATTCAGGCATAATGTTAATATGTCAATTTTAAAAATACTGAATCAAGTGTGTGGATGGCAACTTATTTAGAATTTCAATGTTGAACGGCAATTCATTATCCTAGTTTAATAGCTATCCAGTTAAGCCAGTGAAAGCTAGTTCTTTTTGATCCAATTATCTTGAATTTGCCATTTTTTCTCTCTGGTTCTGTCTTGTTCAGGTTTCACAGGCATCGCTCTCATCCTTCTGATGTGAATATCTGGACTATCGTCAGCTGACAATTAAAAATAAAACCATCAGAAATTACATTATACTTCCAAAATCAAAGATTTCCAATTTTATTACTCTGCATTATGGTCAGGAGATTGTTACATTTCCAACAGAGTTGCTGCCAATTTGAAAAAAAAATCAAGCAGAATTTGTAAATACAAGTTCAAACATGTATATAAATGGGACAGTGGTGATGTTCCCGCACAAATGATCGAGAGGCTAAGAGTAACTCTCTGGAATCACGTGTCGAATGGACCAGCTAAAAATGGAAGATTGCCTCCGTGCAGATCATTGGTGAACCAGGTATCTTTGGAAACAGGAACTCAAATCCCAGCATGGTACGTGAGGAATTTAATGTAAATTTATTAACAAATTTGGATAAAATGCTAGTCTCATTAATAATGTTCATGAAACTACTGGATCAATATTTTAAAAAGATATCTGGTTCACCAATGACCTTCAGTGAAGCAATCTACCATTTTTCGTTGGTCCATCTTCCCGGTGATTCCAGATCCAATTGACTGTTAACTGCCCTCAGAAGCAGCTTAGCAAGCCTTTCAATTTGATCGTACCCCACCAGGAGGAAAAGACATTGCTGCCTACCTACACCACACAGATGACTGAGTTTCAAATCATCTTCTTGAATCAATGTTCTCACATGTAGTTAGGGCTGGGCAATATAAGCTTACTTTGCCAGGAATGTCAATATTCTGAGAACAGATTTTGTTTTAAGAAGGAGAGGAGAACACACACACACACACACACACACACACATCTTCTCCCAGAGGAGTACAGCAAATGGGGTTGTGACAGGCTTCATCAATAAAGACAACCATTTTAAAACATATTGATTCCAACATTAAACTTTCTGGTTCTAGTTGGTCAGAGACACTTAGCTTCACAAACTTGATTTTGCACTGATTCCAGGTTCTACACCTGAAACGTTAATTAAGCCACCTTAAAGTTTTTAAAATCAATTTCATAGTACATTAATGCTATTTCAACTCTGTTAATTTATGTTAAAATATTTTCCAAAGCGTTGTTTACATAATGTTGATGGTACTACAAATGACTGATAAACAAAGATTTAAAGGTTGCTGTTGGTTTCATGGAAATTACAGAAAAATGCATCAAATTTCAGAGACTAAAGATGTTTTGTTTGAAGTCGTACACTGTTATTTGAGGTTACAGTCAGAAGCTTTAGTCAGATGGGACTGATACATTGTTTTGAATCAGATAGAGCCATTTTTTCCCTATCTTTGTTCATCAGTAGCAGTCATTTGAGAAATATCTAGACCGACAAATCAAATTGTTGAGAGTTCAGGGCAGTGCATGTTAACATGAGATCAATAGACACAGTATGCAAGTTAAACACATTTATTTAAAGCATGCAGATGTTTTCAAATTTCTTTTAAAACAATAAGTTTTGGCTATTGAACTTATTTTGCTGTATGGTTCGGTTATATGGGCTGATATTAAATAGATCGAGAATAAAGGAATGAAAGTACTCAGTATAAATAACAGCTTGTTTCTTTACCTCCTTGTTTTATGGGAAATTGGCACCTTTGGTAGCTCGAGACAGAAAAAGAAATCCTACTGGTATTCACCCTGTCATGTCCTGTAAGAATTTCCTACAAGTTTCAATTAGATCACCTCTCATTTTTAGAAATAAACTGAGGTTCCTTAATTTCTTCCCCATCATCCCTGGGATTAATCTGCTGAACCTCCATTGCAGTTCCTCTATGGAAAGTATATCCTTCCTTGGATAAAGAGATCAAAACCAGACACCATATTCCAGGTGAGGTCTTGCTAAGGCTTTGTATTATTGAGGCAGGTGAGCTTTTGTTTAGTACTCAACTCCCCTTGTAATCAAGGTCATTTGATCATCTGCCTTCCTTGCTGATTGTTGCTGGACACTAGCTTTTGGTGACTGGGGAACAAGGACACCAAACTTCCCAAATACTTCCTAAATGTATCTATCTCACTACTGTTGATGCTCATCTCTTTTGAGATGATCCTTAGAACCTACAAAGTTGCCAAAGCATCTGGTATCCTATCCTAAGATGAGATTCACTGTCAAGTTTTGCTTTGTGAGGTGCAATGGCTCCTTTTACTACATTAAAGACATTAAATAAATACAAAATTACTAGCTTTCTGTATAAATCACTGCATTCTTACAGTACAGGTGACCTTTATGTCCACCTTTATGTCCAAGATGGACCAGGGCATAAAAAAGATCCCTTGGATGTGGAAGCTTTTCATCTTGCACTCATCAGGACAATTGCAAGAGTATCAGATTTCAAACGATTATAACTCTTTATGAGGATAACAAGGGGTTAGTTAGTTGGCAAGATGTTGGTAATTTTAAAAAAAGGTGCAAGACTTTAACATATTCCTTTTTGTTTGCAGAGAATGGATCCCTGTAAATGAATATATATCACTTCTAGCAAGTGTAAATGGGTCATGTTGTGAGCTTGACTGACTTATCTTAAATTGGTTGTTCATATAGCTGTTTGGATTTGTATTTTTTTAATTACCTGGGATCATGGGGAGCTGATAATTCCTCATTGCTTTCTCCGTGGAGAAGTCAAAGTGGATATGTCAACACTTACATTTGCCATTCTCATATTTGTCTCCATGAGTGGAAAGTATAAAGCTCCTCAGCAACTTCTCCTCAGCTTTTTCAGTGATGCCACAATTCTGTCACTAATCCAATGACCATCAGTCCTGGGTTACAATCACCTGGTAGCTCTTGTTTCTTTGTCCTGCCTTATCTTGATCGCTGCATTGAATAGTTTGCTAAGATATACCTTATTGACATCATTGGGAACTAAGATCTGAACTGAAACAAAATATATTAAAGGATTTGAAAGAAATGAGGAAAAGTTTTAGCAGATTATTCAACTTGATGTCTTGCTCTATCTGCCCTGTTGAACAAAGACTCAATTCAGGAGCAAAATGGGTCAAAGAATCACAGCTTGAAGAGGTGTATTTTGTCTTTTTTTTGAAGAAAGGTTTTAAGGCAGAGATATTGAGTTTTTTTTTAATAGACTCTCTACAGTATGGAAACGGGCCCTTCAGCCTAACAAGTCCACTCTGAACCTCCAAAGAGTAACTCACCCAGACCCATTCCTTTACGTTGACCCCTGACTAATGCATCTAACCTACTCATCCCTGAACACCACGGGCAATTTAGCATGGCCAATTCACCTAACCTGTAAACCTTTGGACTATGGGAAGAAACTAAAGCACTCAGAGGAAACCTATACAGACACAGGGGAATTGTGCAAACTCTACACAGACAGTTGCCCGAGGCAGGAATTGAACCTGCATCTCTGGCGCTGTGAGGCAGCAGTGCTAACCACTGAACCATTGAGTTGTCTACTGAATTCCACTAAAGTAAACCGCTTGTGAGGCCTTCTTTTAAATGTAGGGAATAGAGAAGCAGCCTGAATGGATGAAGCAAGTTCCCACTGAACCAGGATTTTGAGTTTTAGTTTTCAGTAGCAGTTGTTGCTGGGGTTTTGAAGTTGTGTTTGGAAGCTGCAGTACATCCCTTTCTGCTCCACTCACTCTCAGAGTTTCGCTTTATGTTTTTCCCTGTCTCGGTTACAGCTCTCTCCCTCCTGCTGGAGTTGCATGTGAGACAATCTGTTTTTCTGAGTTTGCCTTTGTCAAGGGTGTGTTTATGGGATGTTACCACATTGAAACAGTTACTGTTTAGTAGTTAAATAATCTATTATTCTGTTAAGTTTTCCACTAGAGTTAAGGTATTCCAATTTCTTCCTTCTTTTGTTGTGTTTTAATGATAATGAATGAATAAAGTGTGTTTTGCTTCAAATCTGGTCAGCTGACCAATTGAATTGCATCCAGATCAGAATGCTCAGCACTCGCCTTTTAAAATTAAAAAAAAGTTAGGGTCTAGGCTATCCTCTTAATATATTTTGAGGGAGCCTGGTCAGGTCCATAACACTTCTAGGTTTCACTCTTTAAGTTACTAATTTTTCTCCTTACTTTGCCTGCAACATCCATAGGTGCCCCTCATTATGAGTAGCAAGTTCTTTTCTTTTGGAGGGTATAGAAAGGACGGTGCAGTTAAGAGGACTCAGTAAAATCTATCATTACAAGAGTTAATTTCTCCATTGTCAATTCGTGTGGATTTAAAGATTTTTAATAAACCTTCACCAGAAGAAACTTCTTGTTACCTTTGAAGTATTACTAAATTTCTAGAGCGTTCACTTCAGGGACAGTCAAGTCTGCTCTAATTAATGTTTTTTCAAGCAGACAGATCATTGGGTGCCATGATGCTGTGTTTAACCCATTTTAATGTTAATTCATGGCAGCAAGTTGCATCAATATATTACATTCATTTTTGAGAGATTTTACAAGGCATTTCATCATGTTGCCCGATTAAAGTCAACACCAACTAAAATGATATTAGGAGAGGAGCTAAAAGTTTGATTAAGGAGGTATGAAATTCTGTAATGTGTACTTTGAGTCACAACAGACACCACATTGATGCAGAGAACTGTACACACTTAGATTAGGCAGAGCCCATAGATTATCATGATAACAAATGAGCGATGTTGATTTGAAGACAGAGCTGTCATTTTGGAGTCAGCAGTCTACCTACAGTTTATTAATCACACAAGATTGGAGAGGAACAGCTCCTGTCAATTTCCATTGTCTGTTACTGTGATCAGTGTTCTGGTATTTTCAGAATTCCTTAACTTTGCCCTTCAGCAGGCAGAGATGGGGTGATGCTGAAGGACTTGGCCCTTATTGTACAGTATCTGCACAAATCAGGTGGCCTCTTTCCTGCAGCAGGAGACACCCTGCTAAGATTACAAAATCCTCCACCCGCCTTCCACCTTCGCGATCGGAGGGAGCTGAGGCCACCTTACACACATGGGGCAGCCTGGAGTGTGCCCAACTCACGAGAAGTCAGGATGCTTGGCACTGGACTGCAAAGTGTCCCGCTGCAGGAACTGCAAACAGGAGAGGTCACCTGACCAATGACTGGAAGGAAGCATCTTCCACCTGGGCTGCCTACGGAGTTCTCCAATTTCAAATAACCTTTCTTCCCATCCCCCGACTCCCTTTCCAGCCCCTACCCCTCCCTTCCATTCCTCTGACCGACCCTCCCTTCCACCTACCAACCGGATTTGTTCCTCTCATTGACCAACCAGGTTGTAGTCTCTAACTGCATTCACCCATCTCCACCTCACCACCCCACCCCTCCTTCCACCCTTTATCTGCAGCTCCCTTACACCCACCCCCAGCCCTGAAGAAGGGTAACACCAAAACGACAACAACTCCACCTCCTGATGCTGTGTTCGTCCAGCCTCCTCCCAAAGGTCAGTAGGATGTCACCTTCCAGCAAGAGAGCATAAACGAGGGTTACCCAGCCAGAAAGAGGGACAAGCTGGAGAGGAGAACAAAGAAGCCAGTGTGAAGACACAGCAACTGACCCAATCTCCACCTGAACAGACAGAGCCAATGGAGGAGGAGGAAACAAAGGAGGAAGTGAAGTCTCTGCCAGTGAAAAGCAACCAGAGAAGGAAAACAGGTCAGACCCCCATGGTCCCACAGCGGAACGGAAAGAGGCAGCTGCATGATGGACACCCCAGCAGCTCCTCTGAGGGTGAGGATGTGCAGAGAGATGGCCATCAACAAAACAAGAGGCAGAGCACCACAGGGGAGAAAGAAAGGAGCAACCCCCAACACAAAAATGCTGATGTCCCAAGGGTCTGGATTAGTGGTGCTGGAAAAGCACAGCAGTTCAGGCAGCATCGAGGAGCAGTAAAATCGACATTCAGGCAAAAGCCCTTCATCAGGGATACAGCATCTGCAGTCCTTGTTTTTAATCTAGTTGATTTTAACCCTACTGCAAATCCTCTTGCAAGGATGCCTGCCTTGAAGAAGATTTCCTCATCTCTCTACATTCCATGTATATTCTGAACCCTACTTTGCCGAGTAAAGGCGTACGTCCACACAGCAGACATCAACTTCCTTCGAAAATCCTTTGGAAGTTTTTACAGTAACAGTTGCAGAAGGAAGGGGAATAAACTAGGCAACATTATAAAACAATTGCCTCAGTGACAACGGAAAGATCAAATCAATCACTCAATCTTTATTGCCCTTAACTTTTTAATCTACATCTTTCTTGACCAAGTTTAACATCTGACACTAAGTACAGAGATAGTTTGTTTACTGCTTATTATCTCGTTTACTGTTCTGATAAAGGATCACTGGCATTGAAACATTATAACTGTTTTTCTCTCTATGCGTGCTGCCAGTCCTGCTGAGTTTCTCCAGCTATTTCTTCTTGGTTCAGATTCCTAGTGTTTGTAGTTCTCAGTCTTTCCTGCATTTTTTTGAGCATACTTGGGTTGTAAGTTTGTGCACACTTTCAATGTTTTTAATATTTATTTATTTGAATCGTTTTATCAGTAATACAGGGGCAAGGGGATAAGTAAAGCACCAGGAGGACATACTGAACTGAACTGAGGTAGGTTTATTGTCACATTTAATGTTTGCAAGTCACCACTCAGTGGCATTTTAGCTACACAGCTACTCAGGTACGAAGTCCTGGGTACAAAGCAGGAAAATAAGGAAAAAAAAGTTAATAACGATAAACGTTATACTCCTTCTTACTAAAAAGTGGAAAAACAAAGAAACACAGTTAACAGGTGAACACTAGAGTCCATCAGGACCTGGTCATACTGGGCTCACACTCCACCCAAGGAGTCAACCTTACCCTGAGCTGCCTGCTCCTGGTCTCACTGCTGACCATCCTGAGCTGCCTGCTTCTGGTCTCACCGCTGACCATCCTGAGGTGCCTGCTCCTGGTCTCACTGCTGACCATCCTGAGCTGCCTGCTCCCTCTCTCACCGCTGACCGTCCTGAGCTGCCTGCTCCCTCTCTCACTGTTAGCTTCCTCGTGCTGCTGTAAATGATGTAAACGGAGCCTGTGTGGGTGCAGAGAATGTGGACAGAAGTTTAAAATGTGTTCACAGAGGAGAAAGATAATAGAGACTTTCCAGTTAAAGGGAAGCATTTGGCATATTAGATATAGTCAGCATTACAAGGGTTAATACTAAAGTGGCTGCCGTTGTTAAAGGTGGATAAACTACCACTTTGTATCCCAGGCTGTTAAGGGAAGTTAAGGAGGAAACAACAGATGATGTAAGCGTAAGAACATGCAAATTGAAGAGTGGGATTAGACCATTCAGCCCTTTAAGGCTGCTTTGCCGTTCAATAAGATCATTGGCGATCTGATTATAATCTCAAATCTGTATTCCTGCCTACCCCACTAACCTTCCCCCACCTACCTCAGAAAAATGTGTATACCATTACCTTATAAATATTGAAAGTCTGAGCTCCATCATCTTTTCAGGTAGAGATTTCTAAAACCCATGACCCTGTCAGAATTCTTTTGCCCCATTGCCAATTTAAGTAAATGACCATTGATTTTTAACCAGGAAGGAGAATTTCCAGTCCCTACTTAGATAGGTGAGTTACCAGAGGTTTGGAGACTGGTGAGCATTGTGCTATTCTTTACAAAGACGTGAAGGATAGGCCAAATCATTATCGGCCGCTCAATCTGACTTTGGTGATGTGTAATCTATTAGAATCAATTTTTGTGATTGAATAAACTGTCAGGCAGAAAGGCATGGATTCACCTTTGACAGTTACCTTGGGTTTGTTAAGGAAAGGTCATGTCTTGCAACATTATTGATTTTATTTTGAGGAAGTAACATTGAAAATTGAGGATAGTGTAGAGGACTTTGTCTACGTAAAGCATTTGCCAAAGACCCACTGGCCAAAACTTTTAAACCACATGGGATATAGGAAATGTTAAAATTGACTCAGTGTCAGGAAACCAAAGGTATTCATTGATAGATGTTTTTGCAAGTGGAAAGCAGATTTTAGTGATGTCCTATCGGAATCACTGTGGGGTTCCTTGCTGGTTACTGTGTATATTAGTAATATGGACTTTCAACGTGTTAGGTGTGATTTGGAAATTTGCAAAGACACAAAAATTGGCCGAGTACTTGAAAGTGGTGATGATGGTTCTCAGCCCTAGAAAGAAATCAGTGGTTTGCATGAGTAGGTTGAAAAGTGGCAGATGGAATTCAAACCAGAGAAGTATAAGATAATTCATTTGGCGATGACAAACAATGCAAAGGGGGTATACAATCAAACAGGAGTGTGCTGAGAGTAGAGGACACAAGAGACTTTGGTGTGCATGCTGAAAGGTCCCTGAAGCGGAAGGTAGATAAGGTGGTTAAAAAAATACATATTGACATATTTCTTCAATGGGTGAGGTATTGACTATAAAGCAGGGATATAATGCTGAAACTGTATAAAACATATGAGGGCCACAGCTATAATTTTGTGTACAGTTCAAGTCACACATTTACAAGGAGCACATGGTTGCTGTAGAGTGTGCACAAAGATTTACAAGACCGTTGGCTTGGCTTGAAAACTGCAACAAGAGGAAAGATTGGCTTAGGGTGTTTCCTTTAGAATGGAAGAGGCTGAGGGGTGACTTACTTGAGATTTGCTAAAATTTGACAAACCTAGGCTGAGTAGACCAGACAAAGCTATTTGCTGTAACAGAGGGGCCAGTTACCAGGGGACACAGAATTAAGGTGATTGGTCGAAGGAATCAAGGGGACTTGAGGAAAAATCTTTTTCAGCCAAAGTGTAACAGCTGATGATTTGGAAATAGGAACCCTCACCCAAAGTGCTACAACTTGCCTTTGTTATCTATAAAGGATCACAGGATTTGAAACATTAACTCTGTTTTCTCCCTGCAGATGTGCCAGACTTACTGAGTTTCTCCAGCAGTTTGTGTTTTTGGGTGTTTGATAGAAACATAGAAACAAGAGTAGGAATAGGCCATTCGACCCCGTGATGCTATATTCAAAACGATCATGGCTGATCATTGAGCTCAATATCCTAATCCCACCCTCCCCTTATATTCCCTGATGTATTTAGGCACAAGAGCTACATCTACCTCCTTTGTGAAAAGGACCTCAGCTTTGTACTGTAGTAATGAATTCCACAGGCCCTTGGTAAAGACATTCCAGTACAGCTCGCTCCTATTTTTTTAAGGCCCTACCTCTAAGTCCATCGCCACAGACCTAGAAAATTTCAGCTCATGTTTCAGGTCAGCAGATGTGGAAGGTGTTAGTAGTAATATTTTAAGACTTTGAGGTTGTGGTAACAGAATGCTTATATTTTGAATTAGTAACTGAGAGGTCTACACTAACGGTCCACAGATATAGATTTGTCTGATCCCAGGATTGTGCGAGTAATGATCAGCCAGCTGCTGGAAGGTGCAATGACCAGTCTGTAGATTTAAAACCCCAGTTGGGACCAATTGGAATGCTCACTGGCATTTTACCAGCGGTACAGAGATCCCCAACACAGTGGGAAATGTCACTGGAGGTGGTCTTCCTGTGGCAGACTGGGGATCCATTTCCCTCAAAGAGGGGGAGGCAAAGACTACACTTGTGAAGCAACCTGAGTGGGTTTCCCTTCTGATCAGTGTGGGCAGATTAAGGAACCCTATTCAAAGAAATAAATACCTGGTCAACCAGCACCACCTGTATCCCTTGAATTAATCAAAGACAATGACTGCACAACTTGAAATGTTGTTTGAAGCATTCATTCCAGTTGAAGTCCCCCATTTCTTTTGAACTTGGTGCATCCGTGACTTTATTTGGAAGAGTAAACATTTAGCAATATAACGTCTTTTAGACACTGCCAACTAAATGGTTGATTTTGCTGTGAAAGTAATGGGATGTTTTCACTCTCTCTTGCTTTCTGATGTCCATATGTTGAACTTAAACTACTTTAATATTACAATTCAATTATGGTCAGACAGGATGTATAGACACATTGGTCAGGTAGCTGTATCCTCCACTGCGCTTCATTATCATTTTTTCACAATTTGTGTTTAGCTATTGGAGCGAGATATTAAAATATAGCTTAATTTTGTATGTGACTTACTTTATTCAAGGATTATTAAGATGAATTTCAGTTAGAGTCCTGAATCACCACTGCTAAACACAGGAATCTGCCTTTGAAAGTTGTATGCTAATATTTGTTCCATAATTCTCCCATCTAATTATGCCACTAATTGGCTTTTAATCAGGCTGTCATTTACAATCACCATTTGTATGTGGCCCTAATCAGAAATTTTCTATAGATGCTGTTGGGACCATATGCTGATTTATCACCAGGAAAATGCTTACAGCCACTGCAAATCTACATTCTAACTCACACCAATATTAACATCTATCATTTGTTTAGGAGCAAGCAGAAAGATCTTTTCTAAAGCTGTCTGCTGACTCTAAATATAGAAGTAATGGATAAATAGTTAGCAATGTGTCAAGCGATTTGCCCCTCATTGATGGTCACTTATGTCATCATTACTGTTAGTTGTTTTCTGTCAACGCCCACGGTTGCTAGTTCATCAGATTGTGTTTTCGTTTTGGCCTCAGCTCATGTTAATTTGGGTTTGGGAGGTTAGTGTTTAGATTCTGCAAAAGCAGTTTGCCTGCCCTATGCACATTCTGAATACATGTGATGGCATATTGAAAAAAAACATGCAGTCAATGCATGCAAGGAGGGACACTACCATTGTGCTGCAACAGCCCCAGGCCTGAGACCTGTTTTTTAAAAATTTTACCTATTTTTCTAATCAATCTGTTCACAGATGTTATCACGCACCAGCAGAGCAAGTGGGCTTAAACCTGGGCCTCCTGGCTCAAGGATAGAACACTGCCACTGCACCACTAGAGGCCCCAAACCTGAAATCTAAAGGGGAAGATGTTCAACACCTAGAATGGTAATTGGAATGATAATTGCCCACCCAGTACAGAACCCTCTTAAAATTAATGAAACAAAAGTCAAAAGAGCTTTTAAAATGTAGACAATCTGATCTGCCAGTTTCATTTCCTGGTAATTAGAGTCAGAGAGCATGGAAACAGATCCTTTGGCCCAACCAGTTCATTGCGACCATAATCCCAAACTAAACTAGTTATAGAATAATGAATTAGAAACAAAGAAGCATAAAATGTAGGACATATGTGCGGGTGTCCATTATGATCTTCCACTGTTTAATATTAGAAATGTCAAAAACAGGAGCAGCATCAGGTCTTTCAGCCCTTTGGGCTTGCTCCCCCTTTCAATACAATTGTGGCTGATCATCCAACTTAGAACACTGTTCCCATTTTCCGCCCATATTCTTTCATCCCCGAAGTCCTTAGAACTACATATCCATCTTTTGTGAAAGTCTCGGAAGTTTTGGTCTGGTGTTTCCTTGGCAGAGAATTCCACAGGCTCAAAACTGTCTGGGTGAGGAAATTCCTCCTCATCTCTGCCTGAATAGGCCCACCCATTAACCTTTAAACTGTGACTCCTAGTTCTGGATTCCCCAGTCATTGAGAAATCTATTCCACATCCACCCTGTCTAATTCTGAGATTATAAGATTCTTAGAGCGCCCCTCTCATTCTTCATGTCAGAAACATTCATAATGGTGATGACCTCATAATAATATCAGTCACGTGATTAGGTGCGAAACAGCTGAAGCTCTCCCCTAGTGCTAAGAAAATGATTGTGCAATCCATGATGGAGGGTGGGAAATAATTTTGACTGTAAGAGCTGCTCCTTTTTTTTGAGGTATTTTAGGTGTTGAGGGTGATTTCCTCGAACTCCAGGAGCAGCAATTACTGTTTTATATGCTGTTGCATTGTTTTAGAACTTTCGGAGGAAAATGTTCAAAACAACGGCACTTTTAAAAAGAGGAAGACAGACAAAGACAGTGACCACATGGTTAGGGAAAGAAACCTATACTGCTGTCTGACACAGCAGTGAGTCTGCACAGTTACTGCCTTTGCTATTTGAGTTCATGTACCTCTCAACATTGGACCGAGTCTAGGAGAAATTAACAAGCAACAAAATTCACAGTTGACCTTGGAGGAACCTGTGTGGGAGATCTCACAGATCAGTGCTTAGGTTTTACATATAATATTGCTGTAAATCTACAGTGGTGAGGAGAGTGGGTTCTTTCTTGATTATATGTTTTATGGAGATCTTGATTAAATTTTAAAAGTATCATCCATAAGTATCAAATTGGCCTGGAGCAGTTTTTTTTTAAAGCAATAAGATGGTGCTATTTTCCTTGTCTGTAGATTGTAAGGGAAAAAAAGATGGCCTTTAGTAGAGTGATGTGTTCTTCCTGTCGGATGTGGGAGTTTAGGGAGAGTTTCTGTGTCACTGATGATTATGTCTGCAGGTGGCATAGTGGCACTGCTGCCTCACAGCGCCAGAGGCCCGGGTTCAGTTCCCACCTCAGGCGACTGACTGTGTGGAGTTTGCACATTCTCCCCGTGTCTGCGTGGCCTTCCTCTGGGTGCTCCGGTTTCCTCCCAGACTCCAAAAATGTGCAGGTTAGGTGAATTGGCCATGCTAAATTGCCCGTAGTGTTAGGTGCAGAGGTAAATGTTGGGGAATGGATCTGGGTGGGTGCGCTTCGGTGGGTCAGTGTGGACTTGTTGGGCTGAAGGGTCTGTTTCCACACTGTAAATAATCTAATCTAAGTGTCTTTGGTTGTGAATCCTATCGGATCAGTTGGAGTGGCAGTAAGAGGCAATAAGGATTTTTACAGGAGCGAGGGGGTGTGATGGATGGCAGTTATTTGAAGGGAGAAAAGCCACAGGTAAAGTCAGGTAGATGGGATACCTGCAGGAAAAGTAGAGAGGGAGTCAGAGACTGTGTAGGAGTCTCCTGTGGCTCCCCATCTCAAACAAGTATGCTGCTTTGGAAATGTAGAAGGTGGTGGACTCTCAGGGGAATGTAGCACAAACAGCCAAGTTTCTGGTATCAAGACTGGTTCTAATATACTGATGGGTATGTCCAGTTCCAAGTGATCAATTGTGATCAAGAGTCTGTAGTCAGAGGCACAGACAGATGCTTCTACCAGTGGCAGCAAAAAATCAGAGTGGTGTATTGGCCCCTGGTGTCAGGGTCAAGGATATCTCAGAGAGGGTGCAGAATGTTCTCAAAGGAGAGAGGGATCAACAGGAGGTCACCATACACATTGGAACTAATGACATAGGAAGGGAAAAGGATGAGATTCTGAAGGGAGAATATAGAAAGCTCGGCAGGAATTTAAAAAGGAGGTCCTCAAGGGCAGTAACTTGTGGATTACTCCCGGTGCTACGAGCTAGTGAGGGTAGGAATAGAAAGATAGAGCAGATGAATTCATGACTGAGGAGCTGGTGCAGGGGAGAAAGGTTCACATTTTTGGATCATTGGAATGTCATCTGGGGTAGAAGTGACCCCTGAATTGCACCTGAATTGGAAGGGAACTAATATACTGGCAGGGAAGTTTGCTATAAGACCATAAGACATAGGAGTGAAATTAAGGCCATTCGGCCCATCGAGTCCACTCTGCCATTCAATCATGGCTGATGGGCATTTCAACTCCACTTACCCACATTCTCCCCGTAGCCCTTAATTCCTCGAGACATCAAGAATCTATCAATCTCTGCCTTGAAGACATTTAGTGTCCCGGCCTCCACTGCACTCTGCGGCAATGAATTCCACAGGCCCACCACTCTCTGGCTGAAGAACTGTCTCCACATTTCTGTTCTGAATTTACCCCCTCTCATTCTAAGGCTGTGTCCACGGGTCCTAGTCTCCTCGCCTAATGGAAAAAATTTCCTAGCGTCCACCCTTTCCAAGCCATGTATTATCTTATAAGTTTCTATTAAGTCGCCCCTTAATCTTCTAAACTCCAATGAATACAATCCCAGGATCCTCAGCCGTTCCTCGTATGTTAGACCAACCATTCCAGTGATCATCCGTGTGAATCTCTGCTGGACACGTTCCAGTGCCAGTATGTCCTTCCTGAGGTGTGGGGACCAAAACTGGACACAACACTCCAAATGGGACCTAACCAGAGCTTTATAAAGTCTCAGTAGCACATCTCTGCTTTTATATTCCAACCCTCTTGAGATAAGTGACAACATTGCATTCGCTTTCTTAATCACGGACTCAACCTGCATGTTTACCTTTAGAGAATCCTCGACTAGCACTCCCAGATCCCTTTGTACTTTAGCTTTACGAATTTTCTCACCGTTTAGAAAGTAGTCCATGCTTTTATTCTTTTTTCCAAAGTGCAAGACCTCGCATTTGCTCACGTTGAATTCCATCAGCCATTTCCTGGACCACTCTCCCAAACTGTTTAGATCCTTCTGCAGCCTCCCCACTAGAGCTGCTAGAGCTGCTCTGGAGGATTTAAACCAGTAAGGTGGGGGGGAGATATAGAAAGTGTGAGTCGTGGTTTACTAAAGAAATGGAATCCCTGGTCAAGAAGAAGAAGACTCATGTTAAGACAAAATGTGAAAACTCAGTGAGGGCGCTTGAGGGTTACACGGAAGTCAGGAAACATCTAAAAAGAGAGCTCAGAAGAGCCAGGAGGGGACATGAGAAGTTGTTGGCGGATAGGATCAGGGTTAACCCTTAGGCCTTCCATAGGTATGTCAGGAATAAAAGAATGACGAGAGTTAAGTTAGGGCCAATCAAGGATAATAGTGGAAAGTTGTGTGTGGAGTCAGAGGAGATAGGGGAAGCACTAAATAAATATTTTTCGACAGTGTTCACTATAGAAAATGAAAATGTTGGCGAGGAAAATACAGAGATACTTGCATCTAGACTAGAAGAGATTGAGGTTCACAAGGAAGAGGTATTAGAAATACTGCAGAGTGTGAAAATAGACAAGTCCCCTGGGCTGGATGGGATCTATCCTAGGATCCTCTGGGAAGCAAGGGAAGAGATTGCCGAGCCTTTGACATTGATCTTCAAATCATCATTGTCTACAGGAATAGTGCCTGAGGACTGGAGGATAGCAAATGTGGTTCCCTTGTTCAAAAAGGGTAGTAGAGACAACCCTGGTAATTACAGACCAGTGAGTCTCACTTCAGTTGTTGGTAAAGTGTTGGAAAAGGTTATAAGAGAGAGGATTTATAAGCATCTAGAAAAGAATGATCTGATCAGGTACAGTCAGCACGGTTTTGTGAAGGGTAGGTCGTGCCTAACAAATCTTATTGAGTTTTTAACAAAGTACCAAACAGGTAGATGAGAGTAAACCGGTTGATGTGGTGTATATGGATTTCAGCAAGATGTTCAATAAGGTTCCTCACAGTAGGTTATTATACAAAATGCAGAGGAATGGAATTGTGAGAGACATAGCAGTTTGGATCAGTAATTGGCTTGCTGAAAGAAAACAGAGGGTTGTAGTTGATGGAACATGTTCATCTTGGTGTACAGTTACTAGCGGCGTACCGCAACGGTCGGTGTTGGGTCCACTGCTGATCGTCATTTTTATAAATGACCTGGATGAGGGCTTAGAAGGATGGGTTAGTAAATTTACAGACAACACTAAGGTCGGTGGAGTTGTGGATAGTGACGAAGGATGTAGTAGGTTGCAGAGAGACATAGATAGGATGCAGAGCTGGGCTGAGAGGTGGCAAATGGAGTTTAATGTGGACAAGTGTGAGGTGATACACTTTGGCCGGAGTAATCGGAATGCAATGTACTGGGCTAATGGTAAGATTCTTGGGAGCGCAGATGAGCAGAGAGATCTCGGTGTCCATGTACACAGATCCCTGAAAGTTGCCACCCAGATTGACAGGGTTGTTAAGAAGGCATACAGTGTTTTGGCCTTTATTAATAGAGGGATTGAGTTCCAGAACCAGGAGGTTATGCTGTAGCTGTACAAAGCTCTGGTACGGCCACACTTGGAGTATTGTGTACAGTTCTGGCCACCGCATTATAAGAAGGATGTGGAAGCTTTGGAAAGGGTGCAGAGGAGATTTATTAGGATGTTGCCTGGTATGGAAGGAATGTCTTACGAGGAAAGGTTGAGGGCCTTGAGGCTGTTCTTGTTAGAAAGAAGAAAGCTGAGAGGTGACTTAATAGAGACATACAAGATAATTAGAGGGTTAGATAGGGTGGACAGGGAGAACCTTTTCCCAAATATGGGATTGGCAAACACGAAGGGACACAACTTTAAAGTGAGGGGAGATAGGTATAAGACAGATGTCAGAGGTAGTTTCTTTACTCAGAGAGTAGTAAGGGTATGGAATGCTTTGCCTGCATTGGTAGTAGATTCGCCAAGTTTAAATGCATTTAAGTCATCATTGGACAGGCAAATGGACGTACATGGAATAGTGTAGGTGGGGTGGGCTTCAGATTAGTATGACAGGGCGATGCAACTTCGAGAGCCTGCACTGCGCTGTAATGTTCTGTGTTCTATTTATTTCAATGTAAGAGGCCAAACAGGGAAGGCAGATGAACTCAGGGCATGGTCAGGAACATGGGACTGGGATATCATAGCAATTACAGAAATGTGGCTCAGAGATGGACAGGACTGGCAGCTTAATGTTCCAGGATACAAATACTACAGGAAGGACAGAAATGGAGGCAAGAGGGTGGCATTTTTGATAAGAGATAGCATTACAGCTGTGCTGAGGGAGGATATTCCTGGGAATACATCCAGGGAAGCTATCGGATGAGAAATAAGAAAGGGATGATCGCCTTATTGGGATTGTATTATAGACCCCCGAATAGTCAGCAGGAAACTGAGAAACAAATTTGTGAGGAGATCTCAGTTATCTGTAAGAATAATAGGGTGGTTATGATAGGGGAATTTAACATTCCAAACATAGACTGGGACTGCCATAATGTTAAAGGTTTAGATAGAGAGGAATTTGTTAAGTGTGTACAAGAAAATTTTCTGATTCAGTATGTGGATGTACCTACTGGAGAAGGTGCAAAACTTGACCTACTCTTGGGAAATAAGGCAGGGCAGGTGACTGAGGTGTCAGTGGGGGAGCACTTTGGGGCTAGTGACCATAATTCTATTAGTTTTAAAATTGTGATAGAAAAGGATAGACCGGATCTAAAAGTTGAAGTTCTAAATTGGAGGAAGAAGTGAGGTCTGCAGATGCTGGAGATCAGAGCTGAAAATGTGTTGCTGGTTAAAGCACAGCAGGTCAGGCAGCATCCAAGGAACAGGAAATTCGAGGTTTCGGGCCAGAGGCCTTCATCAGGAATTGGAGGAAGGCCAATTTTGATGATATGAGGCAAGAACTTGCAAAAATTGATTGGAGGCAGATATTTGCAGGTAAAAGGATGGTTGGAAAATGAGAATCCCTCGAAAATGAGATAACGAGAGTCCAGAGACAGTATATTCTGTTAGGATGAAAGACAAGATTGGTAGGTGTAGGGAATGCTGCATGACGAGAGAGATTGTGGGCTTGGATAAGAAAAGGAGGGAAGCATATCTCAGATATGGACAGGATAGATCGAGTGAATCCTTAAGAGTATAAAGGCAGTAGGAGTATACTGAAGAGGGAAATCAGGAGGGCAAAAAGGGGACATGAGATAACTTTGGCAAATAGGGGTAAGGAGAATCGAAAGCGTTTTATAAATACATTAAGAACAAAAGGATAACAAGGGAGAGAATAGGGCCCCTCAAAGATCAGCAAGTGTGGAGCAGCAGGAGGTGAGGGAGATACTAAATGAGTATTTTGCATCAGTGCTTACTGTAGAGAAGGACATAGAAGATATAGAATGTGGGGAAATAGATGGTGACATCTTGAAAAATGTCCATAGGTGCTGCACGTCTCAAAGTGCAGAAAAGTGGATAAATCCCTAGGATCTGATCAGGTGTACCCTCGAACTCTGTGGGAAGCTAGGGAAGTGATTGCTGGGCCTATTGCTGAGATGTTTGTATCATTGATAGTCACAAGTGAGGTGCCGGAAGACTGGAGGTTGGAAACGTGGTGCACTGTTTCAGAAGGGTGGTAAGGAAAAGCCAGGGAACTATAGCCTGGTGAGCCCGATGTCGATAGTGAGCAAGTTGTTGGAGGGAATCCTGAGGGTCAGAATTTACATGTATTTGGAAAGACAAGAACTGATTAGAGATAGTCAATATGGCTTTGTCTCACAAGTTTTTTGAAGAAGTCGCAAAGATGATTGATGAGGGCAGAGTGGTGGATGTGATCTATATGCACTTCATGATGTGGAGGTGCCAGTGTGGGTTGGGGTGGACAAAGTTAAAAATCACACACAGCAGGTTATAGTCAAATAGGTTTATTTGGAAACACTAGAACCTCCAAATAAACCTGTTGGATTACAAACTGCTGTTGTGTGATTTTTAACTCAGTGCGGACTTCAGTAAGGCGTTCGACAATGTTCCCCATGGGAGACTGGTTAGCAAGCTTAGATCTCATGGAATACAGGGAGAACTAGCCATTTGGATACAGAACTGGCTCGAAGTTGGAAGACAGAAGGTGGTGGAGGGTTGCCTTTCAGATTGGAGGCCTTTGACCAGTGGAGTACCACAACGATCGGTGCTGGGTCCTCTACTTTTCATCATTTATATAGATGATTTGGATGTGAACATTAGAAGTTTAGTTAGTAAGTTTGCAGGTGACACCAAAATGGGAGGTGTAGCGGACAGCAAAGACAGTTATCTCAGTACAGTGGGATCTTGATCAGAGGGGCTAACAGGCCAAGGAGTGGTAGATGGAGTTACTTTTGATAACTGTGACGTGCTGCATTTTGGAAGGGCAAATCAGAGCAGGACTTGTACACTTAATGGTAAGGACATAGAGAGTGTTGCTGAACAAAAAGACTTAGGAGTGTAAGTTCATAGTTCCTTGAAACTAGAGTCCAGGTCAACAGGATAGTGAAGAAGGTGTTTGGTATGCTTTCTGTTATTGGTCAGAGTATTGTAGTACAGGAGTTAGAAGGTCATGTTGCAGCTTTACAGGACAGTGGGTAGGCCACTTTTTGAATATTGCATGTGATTCTGGTCTCCTTCCTATCAGAAGGATGTTGTGAAACTTGAAAGGGTTCAGAAAAAATTGACAAGGATGTAGCCAGGGTTGGAAGATTTGAGTTATAGGTAGGTATGAATAGGCTAGGGGTGTGTTCCCTGGAGCATCAGAGGCTGAAAGGTGACCTTTTAGAGGTTCATAAAATCATGAGGGGCATGGATAGGATAAATGGACGAGATCTTTACCCTGGGTTGGGGAGTCCTCAACTAGAGGGCATAGGTTTAGGGTGGGAGGTGAAAAATTTAAAAGGGACCTCAGGGGTAACTTGATCACAGAGTGAAAAAGTGCGAGTGTGGAATGGGCTGCCAGAGAAAGTGTGATTACACATTAAAAGGCATCTGGATAGGTGTCTGAATAGTAAAGGTTTGGAGAGACATTTGCCAGGTGCTGGCCAATGGGATGAGATTAATTTAGGATATCTGGTTGGCATGGACGATTAGATTAGATTCCCTACAGTGTGGAAACTGGCCCTTTGGCCCAACCAGTCCACACCAACCCTCCGAAGAGTAACTCACCCAGATCCACTTCCCTCTGACTAATGGGCATTTTAGCATGGCTAATTCACCTGACTGGCACATCTTTGGATTATGGGAGGAAACCGGAGCACCTGGAGCAAACCCACACAGACACGGGGAGAATGTGCAAACTCCACACAGAGAGTCACCCGAATTGAACGTGATGCTGTGAGGCAGCAGTGCTAACCACTGAGCCACTGTGCTGCCGAACGGTCTGTTTCCATGTTGTATTTCTGTATGACTCTATGACTCGAAAATTAGGTTGTGTGCTGTTGTTTTACATTTTCCCACATGAAACCATGGGAGAAGCTTTAAGTTTGCAGATCACTGTCAGATTGTAATATATTGACAGAGTGGCAAGGAGAGAAGGTGAGGTGAAGCAATGGCTGCTGGGAAGGATAAGTTTTCCCGCTTTAAAAGGGACTTACCTTGGGAGTCGGGCCTCCATTTTGATAGAGCGGTGAGGAGAGAAGGTGAGGTGAAGTGAGGGCTGCCGGAAAAGTAGAGGCTTAATTTATATTTGGGCAGTGGCTAAACCCGAGATACTACGCGTGTAGTATCTCCCTCCCACCCCCCTCCTCTAACTGGAAGAAAGAGATCCTGTAAGGTAAGGCTTTTATTTCTTTCTTATCTTTCTTTTTCATATATTTAATGCATTGTTTGGTTTTAATTAGTTCATATGAAGCTAAGCTTACAATGGCAGGGGACCTCAGACCCATGGCATGTGCCTCTTGCTTGATGTGGGAGCTTCGGAACGTGTCTGACATTCCGTACTCTTACACTTGCAAGATGTGTGTCCAGCTGCAGCTCTTGTTTGACGGCATGACAGCTCTGGAGCTGCGGATGGACTCACTGTGGAGCATCCACGATGCTGAGGAGGTCGTGGACAGCACATTTAGTGAACTGGTCACACAGTAGGTTAGAATTGCTGAGGGAGGCAGTGAATGGGTGACCAAAAGACAGTAAAAGAGTAGGAAGGCAGTGGTCATCTCCCTCCAAAACAGGTATATCGATTTGGATACTGGTGGGGGGATGGCTCACCAGACGAGGGCAGCAGTTGTCAAGATCATGGCACCGTGGCAGGCACTGCTGTTCAGAAGGTCGTGAAAAAGACTTGTAGGGCCATAGTCATAGAGGATTCTATTGTGAGGGGAGTGGGTAGGTGGTTCTGTGGCTGAAAACAGGACTCCCGGATGGTATGTTGCCTCACAGGTCCTCAGGTGAGGGATGTCACCAATCGGCTGCAGAGCATTCTAAAAGGGGAGGGTGAACAGCCAGTTGTCTTGATGCATATAGGCACCAAAAGTATAAATAGAAAACGAGATGAGGTCCTGAAAGAAGAATTCAGGAAGTTGGAGAGAAGTTAAAGAGGAGGACCTCCAAAGGTAGTGATTTCGGGATGATTACCAGTGCCACGTGCTAGCCAGTGTAGAAATAAAAAAATAGGCAGAATGAACGTGTGGCTTGAGAGATGGTGTAGGAGGGAGGGGTTCAGATTTGTTGGACATTGGGACCAGTTATAGAGTCATAGAGATGTACAGCATGGAAACAGACCCTTCAGTCCAACCTGTCCATGCCGACCAGATATCCCAACCAAATCTAGTCCCACCTACCAGCAGCCAGCCCATATCCCTTCAAACCCTTCCTATTCATATACCCATCCAAATGCCTCTTAAATGTTGCAATTGTACCAGCCTCCACCACATCCTCTGGCAGCTCATTCCATACACGTACCACCCTCCAACTGAAAACGTTGCCCCGTAGGTTTCTTTTATATCTTTCCCCTCAAACCTAAACCTATGCCCTCTAGTTCTGGACTCCCTGACCCCAGGGAAAAGACTTTGTCTATTTATCCTATCCATGTACCTCATAATTTTGTAAACCTCTATAAGGTCACCCTTTAGCCTCTGACACTCCAGGGAAACAGCCCCAGCCTGTTCAGCCTCTCCCTATAGCTCAGATCCTCCAACCCTGGCAACATCCTTTTAAATCTTTTCTGAACCCTTTCAAGGAGACCAGAATTGCACGCAATATTCCAACAGTGGCCTCACCAATGTCCTGTACAGCCGCGACATGACCTCCCAGTTCCTGTACTCAGTACTCTGACCAATGAATGAAAGCATACCAAACACCTTCTTCACTATCCTATCTACCTGCGACTCCACTTTCAAGGAGCTATGAACCTACACTCCAAGGTCTCTTTGTTCAGCAACACTTCCTAGGACCTGACCATTAAGTGTATAAGTCCTGCTAAGATTTGCTTTCCCAAAATGCAGCACCTCACGTTTATTTAAATTAAACTCCATCTGCCACGTCTCAGCCCATTGGCCCATCTGGTCAAGATCCTGTTGTAATCTGAGGTAACCCTCTTTGCTGTCCTCTACACCTCCAATTTTGGTGTCATCTGCAAACTTACTAACTGTACCTCTTATGCTCGCATCCAAATCATTTATGTAAATGACAAAAAGTAGAGGGCCCAGCACCGATCCTTTTGACACTCCACTGGTCACAGGCCTCCAGTCTGAAAATCACCCTCCACCACCACCCTCTGTCTTCTATCTTTGAGCCAGTTCTGTATCCAAATGGCTCGTTCTCCCTGTATTCCATGAGATCTAACCTTGCTAATCAGTCTCCCATGGGGAACCTTGTTGAACGCCTTACTGAAGTCCATATAGATCACATCTACTGCTCTGCCCTCATCAATCTTCTTTGTTACTTCTTCAAAAAACTCAATCAAGTTTGTGAGACATGATTTCTCATGCACAAAGCCATGTTGACTATCCTGAATCAGTCCTTGCCTTTCCAAATACATGTACATCCTGTCCCTCAGGATTCCCTCCAACAACTTGCCCACCACGGAGGTCAGGCTCACCGGTCTATAGTTCCCTGGTTTGTCTTTACCGCCCTTCTTAAACAGTGGCATCACGTTTGCCAACCTCCAGTCTTCTGGCACCTCACCTGTGACTATCGATGATACAAATATCTTAGCAAGAGGCCCAGCAATCACTTCTCTAGCTTCCCACAGGGTTCTCAGGTACACCTGATCAGGTCCTGGGGATTTATCCACCTTTAACCGTTTCAAGACATCCAGCATTTCCTCCCCTGTAATCTGGACATTGTACAAGATGTCACCATCTATTTCCCTGCAGTCTATATCTTCCATATCCTTTTCCACAGTAAATACTGATGCAAAATATTCATTTAGTATCTCCCCCATTTTCTGTGGATCCACACAAAGGCCGCCTTGCTGATCTTTGAGGGGCCCTATTCTCTCCCTAGTTACCCTTTTGTCCTTAATGTATTTGTAAAAACCCTTTGGATTCTCCTTAATTCTATTTGCCAAAGCTATCTCATGTCCCCGTTTTGCCCTCCTGATTTCCCTGTTAAGTATACTCCTACTTTCTTTGTACTCTTTTAAGGATTCACTCCATCCTATCCTGTCTATACCTGACATACGCTTCCTTCTTTTTCTTAACCAAACCTTCAATTTCTTTAGTCATCCAGCATTCCCTATATCTACCAGCCTTCCCTTTCACCCTGACAGGAATATACTTTCTCTGGATTCTTGTTATCTCGTTTCTGAAGGCTTCCCATTTTCCAGCCCTCCCTTTAGCTGCAAACATCTGCCTCCAATCAGCTTTCGAAAGTTTTTGCCTAATACCGTCAAAATTGGCCTTTCTCCAATTTAGAACTTCAACTTTTAGATCTGGTCTATCCTTTTCCATCACTATTTTAAAATAAATAGAATTATGGTCGCTGGCCCCAAAGTGCTCCCCCACTGACACCTCAGTCACTCTTATTTCCCAAGAGTAGGTTCTGGAGAAGGTGGGACTATTACAAAATGGATGATCTACATCTGAACCAGACAGAACCAATGTTCTTGGGTGAATTTTTGCTACTGGGGAGGTTTTAAATAATATGGCAGGGGACTGGGAACCAGAAGAGAAAGTAAGTAGACAGTAAGGTGGAGACTGGAGACTGTAAGAATTATGAAGATAGCATTAATAAAGGGAAGAGTAGGCAGGGAGCAGATGAATGCAAAAGAACTGGTGGCCTGAAATGTATCTACTTTAATGCAAGGAGTATAGTGTGAAAGGCAGATGAACTTAGGGCTTGGATTGGTGCCTGGGAGTATGACGTTATTGCAATCACAGAGACTTGGTTGAAGGAAGGGCATGATGATTGGCAACTAAATGTTCCAGGATATAGACGCTTCAGACAGGACAGGGAGGGAAGTAAAAGGGCGGGGGGGTTGGTGGTGGAGTTGCACTGTTGGTCAGGGATGATATCACGGCTGTGCTAAAGGAGGACACTATGGAGGTCTTGGGTAGTGAGGCATTATGGGTGGAGCTGAGAAATAAGGGTGCAGTCACACTTTTGGGCCTGTATTACAGGCCTCCCAACAGTGAGCATGAGGTAGGAGAACAAATAGGTAAACAGATTATGAATAGATGGAGAGGCAATAGGGTAAAAGTGATGGGGGATTTTAATTTTCCCAACATGGACTGGGATACACTTAGTGTCAGAGGTCTGGATGGGGTAGAATGTGTAAGAAGCGTCCAGGAGAGTTTTCTAGAGTAGTATGTCAATTGTCTGACAAGGGAAGGGCATGTTGGACCTGGTACCGGGGAACGAGCCAGGCCAGGTGGTAAAAAATGTGGTGGGGGATTTCTTTGGGAACAGTGACCGCAATTTTGTAAGTTTTAGAATACTCGTAGATAAAGATGAGAGTGGTCCTAAGGGAAGAGTACTACACTGGGCCAAGGCCAATTATATCAAAATTAGGCAGGAGCTTGGAAATATGGATTGGACACAGCTATTTGAAGGGAAGTCCACATTTGACATGAGGGAAGCTTTCAAAGATAGGTTAAAGATAGTGCAGGATAGGCATGTCCCATTGAAGGCAAAGGATAGGAAGGGCAAGATTCATGAACTGTGGATGACAGGAGAAATTGTACGACTCACCAAGAGGAAAAGGGAAGCATACATAAGGTCCAGGCAGTTAAGAACAGAATGGGCCCTGGGGGAATATCGGAAGAGTAGGACAAGTCTTAAATGAGGAATCAAGCGAGTTAAAAGGGGTCATGAAATAGCTTTACCAAGCAGAATTAAGGAGAATCCCAAAGCATTTTATTCTTATATAAGAAGCAAGTGGGTAACTAGAGAAACAATTGGTCCACTAAAGGATAATGAAGGAAGGCTGTGTGTCGAACCTGAGAGAATGGGTGAGATTCTGAATGATTACTTTGCATCAGTGTTCACTGAGGAGAGGAACATGATGAATCTTGAGATTAGAGATAGAAGTTTGATTAGTCTGGATCACATTGGCATAAGTAGGGAAGGTGTGTTGGGTATGCTAGAGGTTATTAAGGTAGATAAATCCCCAGGACCAGATGGGATCTATCCCAGGTTGCTGAGGGAGGCGAGAGAAGAAGTAGCTGGAGCCCTGACAGATATCTTTGTTCTGGATCAGTGGTGCTGGAAGAGCACAGCAGTTCAGGCAGCATCCAAAGTGCAGCGAAATCGGCGTTTTGGGCAAAAGCCCTTCATCAGGAATAAAAAGATATCTTTGTGGCATCCTTAAATATAAGTGAGGTGCCAGAGGACTGGAAGGTTGCTCATGTTGTCCCCCTGTACAAGAAGGGTAGTAGAGATATTCTGAGTAATTACAGACCAGTGAGCCTGACGTCGGTGGTGGGAAAGTTGCTGGAGAGGGTACTGAAGGATAGGATCTATTTATATTAAGAAAAGAATGGGCTTATCAGTGATAGGCAACATGGTTTTGTGCAGGGGAGATCGTGCCTTACCAACTTAATAGGGTTCTTCGAGGAAGTGACCAAATTGATAGATGAAGGAAGGGCTGTTGATGTCATATACATGGACTTTAGTAAGGCATTTGATAAGGTTCCCCATTATAGACTACTGGAGAAGATGAAATCACATGGTGTGCATGGTGTTCTAGCTAGGTGGATAAAGAACTGGTTGAGCAACAGGAGACAGAGAGTAATAGTTGAAGAGAGTTTCTCAAAATGGAGAAAGGTGACCAGTGGTGTTCCACAGGGGTCAGTGTTGGGGCCCCTGTTGTTTGTAATATACATAAATGATCTGGACAAGGGCACTGTTGGTATGATCAGCAAGTTTGCAGATGATACAAAGATTGGCAGAGTAGCAGAAAGCATAAGGGACTGTCAAAGAATACAGGAGAATATAGATAGACTGGAGAGTTGGGCGGAAAAATGGCAGATGGATTTCAATCCAGACAAATGGGAGGTGATGCATTTAGGCAAGTCTAATTCTAGAGTGAATTATACAATGAATGGAAGAGCCTTGGGAAAAGTTGATGTGCAGAGAGATCAGGTCCATTGTAACCTGAAGGTTGCTGCACAGGTGGATAGAGTGGTCAAGAAGGCATATAGTATGCTTGCCTTCATTGGACGGGGTATTGAATATAAGAGCTGGCAAGTCATGTTAAATTTGTACAAGACATTGGTTCGGCCGAATTTAGAATATTGTGAACAGTTCTGGTCGCCACATTACCAAAAAGATGTGGACGCTTTGGAGAGGGTGCAGAGAAGGTTTACGAGGATGTTGCCTGGTATGGAAGGTGCTAGCTATGAGTAGGTTAGGTTTGTTTTCATTAGAGAAAAGGAGTTTGAGAGGGGACCTGATTGAGTTTTACAAAATCATGAAGGGTATAGACAGGGTGGATAGAGACAAGCTTTTTTCCTAGGGTGAAGGATTCAATAACGAGAGGTTACGCTTTCAAGGTGAGAGGTGGAAAGTTTAAGGAGGACACATGCAGCAAGTACTTCACAGAGGATGGTGGATGCCTGGAACATGTTGCCAGCAGAGGTGGTAGAGGCAGGCACGGTAGGTTCATTTAAGATGCATCTGGACAGATACATGAGTAGGTGGGGAGCAGAGGGCTACAGATGCTTAGGAATTGGGCGACAGGTTTAGACAGGGGATTTGGATCGGCTCAGGCTTGAAGGGTCAAACGGCCTGTTTCTGGGCTGTAAATTTTCTTTGTTCTTTCTTCATATCTTTCAACTTGATCGTGAACATGGCTCTCTATCGGCAATCATATAAATCACTTTAAAGCATTTGTCATTGGAAAACAAGTAGATATTTAATAAGAGACCTTTTAGCTGTTTATGCTGAAATTATAACCAAGGATATGGTCACCTAAACTTGGACTGGAAATGCTGGAGATACTCAACGTATGCACTGGCACCTGAAAATAAAAACGTGTTTAATGAGCCTGTTCATCAAAGCATCTTGCACTTAAGAAAATTGGGAAGGTAAAATAAATAATTCAAATTTGAAGAACAATGACTCTGCAGATTAAGAGTTTAACCTATTCTTTCTAATATATCATAGTGATAATATAGTAGGTAAGTGCAGATTTATGTCTATCAGCAGGACTGATGCCGACTACCCTTGCCCATTATATGGGCCATTCGTAGGATTCAAAGAAAACAGGTGCAGGAGTCAGTCACTCTGTACCACCATTCAATATGATCATGGCTGATCATGCAATTTCTGCCTCCCACTGCTGCTTTCTGTCCACACCCCTTGATCCCTTTAGTCGCAAGAGCCATGTCCAATTCCCTCTTGAATGTATCTGATGAACCCCTGTGGGAGAGTTTCCTGTGGGAGAGAATTCCACGGGTTCACATCTCTCTGAGTAAAGAAGTTCTTCAGTTCTGAATGACTTACCCCTTATTCTTAGACTGTAGCTCCTAGTTCTTGACTTACCCAACATTGGGAACATTCTTCCTGCATCTCGCCTGTCTGGTAAACCTTCGCTGAGCTCCCTCAATAGCAAGAATGTCCTTCCTCAGACTCTGAGATGAAAACTGCACACAATACTCTAGGTATGGCATTGCCAAGGCCTTGTATAACACCCGTGCTCCTATGAAGGCCTCCCTCTGTGAAGGTCAGCATGCCATTAGCTTTCCTCACCACCAGCTGCACTTGTCAGCCAACCTTCAGTGACTGTTCCACCATGACCTCCAGGTCTCATTAAACTAAACTGCCACCATACTAAACTGCCTTCTTGTTTTTCCTACCAAAGTGGATATTCTCACATTTGTGCGCAGTATATTGCATTTGCCTAGTGTGTGCCCACTAAGCCAGCTGTCTGTCACTCTGCAACCTCTTAGTATCCTCCTTAAAGCACACACTGCCACCCAACTTTAGTGTTGTCTGCAAATTTGGGGATATTTCATTCAATTCCTTTGTCCAAACTGTTCATGTATATTGTGAACAGCTAGGGTCCCAGCACTGACCCCTAATACCCCACTCTGAAAAGGACCCATTTATTCCAACTCTCTGCTTGCTGTCTGCCAACTAGATCTCTGTCCACATCAATACATTACCTCCAAGGCCATGGGCTTCAATTTTTTTTTGTAATCTATTGTGTGGGACCTTGTCAAAGTCTTTTGAAAGTCTATATACACAACATCCACTAATTCACTCTTGTCCACTCTCATCCTCAAAAGATTCCAGAAGATTTATCAAGCATGATTTTCCTGTTGTGAATCCATGCTGACTTGGGCTGATCCTGTCAACATTTTCCAAATGCTCAGTTTTTACATCCTTAATAACTGACTCCAGCCCCTCACCGATGTTAGGTTAACTGGCTTATAATTCCCCCTTTTCTCTCTTCCTCCTTTATTAAAAAGTGAAATTACCCTTAGTTATCTCCAGTCCATGGGAACTCTTCCAAAATCTTTGGAATACTGCAAAATGATCACCAATGCATCTAGTAATTCCAGGGCCAGTTTCTTAAGTATACACAGCATCAGCCCTCGAGGAGTATCAGGTTTTAGTCCCATCAATTTCCCTAATGCCATTTCCTGAGTAATTAGGATGTCCTTCAGTTCCTCATCCATGCTTGACCCTCTGTCCCCTAGCATTTCCTGAAGGATATTTGGGCCCTCCTTAGTGAAGACAGATCCGAAGTATTTGTTCAACTATTCTGCCATTTCTGTGTCGTCCATTATGAATTCACCTGATTCTAACTGTAAGAGACCTACATTGGTCTTTACGAGTCTTTTTCTCTTCTCGTACCTAAAGAAGCTTTTGCAGTCAGTTTCTATGTCTTTCACAAGCTTTCTCTCCTATTCTATTTTCCCCTTCCAAATTAAACCCTTTGTTCCTATCTGCTGAGTTTTAAATTTCTCCCAGTCCTTGGGTTTGCTGTGTTTTCTAGTCAATTTATATGCCTTCTCTTTGGCTTTACCACTATTCTTGATTTCCTTTGTTAGCTATGGTTGAACCACTTTCTGAGGAAGGGTCACCAGACCCAAAATGTTAAGTCTGATTTCTCACCACAGATGCTGCCAGACCTTCTGAGATTTTCCAGCAATTTCTGTGTTGTTTCTGATTTACAGCATCTGTAGTTCTCTCAGCTTTTGTTGAGCCACCTTTCCTGTTTTACTCTTACACAAGTCAGGGATGTACAATCATTGAAGTTCACCTCGGTGTTCTTTAAGTGTCTGTGATTGCCTATCCACCATCAACCACTTAAGTATCCTTGGCCAGCTTATTCTAGTCAATGCATACCTCATACCATCAAATTAGCTTTCTTTAAGTTCAGGACCCTAGTCTCAGATTGAACTGTGCCAAAGAACTCCACCATACTATAGTCACTCTTCCCCAAAGGATCTCACACCACAAGGTTGCTAACTAATCCTCTCCCATTACACATAAATTAAATCATCTCTGAGAGAAAGAGTAAACGCAAAATACTCTGGATGTTTGAAATCTGAAAGAACAACAAAAAATGTTGGAAAAGCTCAGCAGGTCAGGCAACATTGATGGAGAGGAATGATTTTTCTTGGTTGGAACATGTTGAAGCTGGAGACAGTTGCTGAGGAAGAAAGAAATACTCTAGAAGTGCAACTTTAAAAAAAAATTCTAAAGGTTCCTGACCAAGGTTGAGAAGCTGTAGTCAAAGCAAATAAGATTGTGTTAAGAGGACTAGCCAGTTCACAACAAAATACACCATTCTGTCCTTGTACAAGACCTTGGTGAAGTTATATTTTGAATACAGCTTGATCTCTATTCTCTTTTCAGGAACTGAAGCCTTGTGAATTATATTGTTTACTTTCTGAAAGAAAGTACATAATATAAAAATGACCATTTTAGCAAACAGATGCAGAATATTAGCCCTTAAGTATGCCACTCTCATTCCTATTAAATTGTCGGTCTTGCTCAGAGGAAGCATGTGCTCACTAGTGGAAACTGAACATTGCCATGACATGATTACAAATAATTGGGAGATAGCCTGAAACAGAAATTTGTGTTAGTTCTTTTTAATCCCTGATTCAAAATTTCACTGCATAGAGTCATAGAGATGTACAGCATGGAAACAGACCCTTCGGTCCAACCTGTCCATGCCAACCAGATATCCCAACCCAATCTAGTTCCACCTGCCAGTACCCGGCCCATATCCCTCCAACCCTTCCTCTTCATATACCCATCCAAATGCCTCTTAAATGTTGCAATTGTACCAGCTTCCACCACTTCCTCTGGCAGCTCATTCCATACACATACCACCCTCCGTGTGAAAAAGTTGCCCCTTAGGTCTCTTTTATATCTTTCCCCTCTCACCCTAAACCTATGCCCTATAGTTCTGGACTCCCAAACCCCAGGGAAAAGACTTTGTCTATTTATCTTATCTATGCCCCTCATCATTTTGTAAACCTCTCCAAGGTCACCCCTCAGCCTCCGATGCTTGAGGGAAAACAGCCCCAGCCTGTTTAGCCTCTCCCTATAGCTCAAATCCTCCAACCCTGGCAACATCCAAAAAAGTTCCAGAATACACGTCCAGGCCCATGAAGCTTCCTGACGCCAGTCTTTCACCATTTTATAGTATCACTGAACCTCGAAGACACAATTAACTGTAATTGCTATGGAATTATCTTTTATTTTCTGTTTTGTAGTTAATATTCCATATTAAAGGTGGTGTGATGACTCAGTGGTTAGCACTGTTGTATTCCAGCAGCTGGGACACAATTTTGATTCCACCTTGGAATTATTTGCATGGAGTTTGTACGTTCTCCCTGTGTCTGTGTGGATTTCCTCCAGGTATTCCGGTTTCTTCCCACCATCTAAAGATGTGCAGTTTAGGTGGACTGGCCATACTAAATTGCCCATTGTGTCCAGGGATGTGCAGGCTAGGTGGACTAGCCATGGGAAATACAGGGTTAGAAGGTAGGAGGTAGATCTGGATGGGATTTTCTTTGGAGGGTTGATGTGGACTCGATGGGCTGAATGATCTGTTTCCACATGGTAGGGTTTCTATGATTAAGCCTTTTTTAATTTATACCTTTGTAGAGGTGAACTTTTGTAGGTCATGCTGACAAGATTAGCCTTGCTGCTTCTCGTATTTATTATTACTTTTTTAATTTGGGGCTTCTTTTAATAGAGGAATGAAATGGTGGCCTAAATGGGTGTTGCACTCATAAAACACATTTGGTTCACATGCAATAGATGGTAGAAATGGGGGAGTGTGTGGTAAAAGGATTGACCTATAGGGAGCAACAGGAGCTGTGCCTTGTTCCCTGTTAATACTTGCCCCATTGTCTAGATGCTAATTGGGAAATGGCTGGGACAACACTTAGGGTCAGTTTGATGTGCAAATATGCAGGATGTATGTCACGTGGATGTTAGGACATTAAAGGGGCAAATACATAAAAGGTGAGTTTGCAAACTCCAGCTACATCTCTTATTCAATAATTTCATTGCCCTATTGCAATGCATTAGGGGTCAGTTAGCTCAGTTGGCAGGATCGCTAGTTTGTGATGCAGAGTGATGCTAAATGTGTGAGTTCAATTTGTGCACTGGCTGAGCACTCCCCTTCTCAACTTTCCCCACACTTGAGGTGTGGTGACCCTCAGGTTAAACCACCACCGGTCTTCTCTTTCCAAAGAGAAAGCACGCTTCTGGTCTGGTAAGACTATGGTGACCTTTTCATGTAGGGTGAGTGAGTTAAGCAAAAGTGAGGACTGCTGATGCTGGAAACCAGAGTCTTTGAGTAGATATCTGCTGAGTAGTCTGTTGTTCCAAGAATGGCATGTAGTAAGATGGGGCTAGAATTGGTGCCATAGGTTGGTACGTTGGTATTACTGGCATCAGGAGATAGGAGTTTAATGGAGCAAAAGCTTAATTAACTTAAAATAACATTGACATTTTGCCCATCTGTCCTTTCACATGTTAAAAATTCTATCAAGGATGGAGGATTTAGGACACTAAACATATAAAAAGGATAAGTATGATACTTATAAAATATATAGGATATCATCACAACCTGTAATGAAACTGCCATTAGCAAGAGACTTCAATAAAATTATAGTATTGGGCTTGAAGATGTGGGATAAGGAAAAAAATCAATTTTGACATGGCAACTGGATTTAGTCAATCCACAATAATAACTAGTAAAGAGAAAGCAAGAATAGTTGAATTGAATTAAATTGAATTTATTGTCACCTATACCGAGGCATAGTGAAAAGCTTTGTCTTGTGAGCAATACAGGCAGATCACATAGTTAAATGGCATAGATATGTAAATAATAGGGTATTCGTCATTATGGCTGAAAATGTGTTGCTGGAAAAACGCAGCAGGTCAGGCAGCATCCAAACAGCAGGAGAATCGACGTTTCGGGCATGAGCCCTTCTTCAGGAATGAGGGCATATTTGACATTGTGCAAGATTTTCTCAGCTGCCTGAGGAAGAAGAGATGTTGTTGGTCTTTATAACCAGTGCGTCCACATGAAGAATCTAAGAAAGCTTGTTGTGGATGACCACTCCCAGGAGCTTGACACTCTCCACTCGTTCCACTTTTGTGCTAATAATGTGAGGGGGGCATGAATAACATCCTGCTGAAAGTCAGTAATGAGTTCTTTGGTTTTGCCGGCACTGGGGCTTAGTTCGAGATCACTAAGTTTAGTAATCAGTCTTGAGAGGATGATAGTTGTGAAGGCTGAACGCATTGTGTAGTCAATAAGTAGGATTCTTACGTAGATGTTCTTGGTGTTAAGATGTTTTAGGGAGGAGTGAAGGGCAAGTAATTTGGCATCTGACGTGGATCTGTTGGTTCAATAGGCAAATTAATGTGGTTCAAGAGTAGTAGGGAGGCTGGAGATGATTAATGCGATGACCAGCCTTTCAAATCAAATGAACGAATAACTGGATAGGAACTAATCTGGGGCACTGACTAAACTTGTGACTGGCAATGGGGGGGGGATATTTCCCAATGATGTATTTAGGGATTTGAGTAAAAAATGAACATTATGATAATGAACACCACAGTAGAAAATCGCTTTACTAATGGACTGTGTGAAAGAGATCACGCAGTTACGAATGAGATGCTTCGTAAAAATCCTAACAGATTGACCAAACTGTAAAATAACATCTGCCATAACCTGGACAGTCCATATAATGAACTCACTGCACATCAGTGTCCTACCTGGGATTGGACTGCAGGAATGGAGCAAGTGACTGGCAGAGCAGAGATCAGATTCATGAGAGCAGAATAGGATTGAGGAGGTGGAAGAAAAGGGATTGGATCCTGGGAATGGAAAAGCAGAGAGTGAATCCCTAGAATTGCAGTATAGGGATTGGAGAACGGATCAGATTCTTTGAATAGAAGAACAGGGATCAGATTCCTGAGATCAGTTCCAGTGGTGGGGATGACTACTTAGGAAACTGTCTGTGTGGAGTTTGCACATTCTCCCCGTGTCTGCGTGGGTTTCCTCCAGGTGCTCCAGTTTCCTCCCACAGTCCAAAGATGAGCAGGTTAGGTGAATTGGCCATGCTAAATTGCCCATAGTGTTATGTGAAGGGGTAAATGTAGGAAATGGGTCTGGGTAGGTTGCTCTTTAAGGGTCGGTATGGACTTGTTGGGCCAAAGGGCCTGTTTCCACACTAAGTAATCTAATCTAATCTTCAAGTGAGTAAGAAAGCATCTGTGACCGTGACAGTAAGATAGTAAGTTGCTTGACTAGTAAATGCTTCATGTAAAATTCAGTGTGTTATCAGCTAATTTAGCATAGAGTTAAGGATGAAGAGAACTAGGTACTTCAACTTAAATAAAATTAAAACAAAACGTAAAATGAAATAGTTAAATAAATACCTAAGACACACATCTGTGTAATTAAGAAAAGTATAATTTTATAAATGGCACTAGAACTTGATAAGCACAACAAACTCTACTAACGTAGGAATTATTCTAAATTATCTAATCAAATCCAATTTAATTCAGAAACTATTAAAGTAAATTTAAATAAGTAACATGAGTAACAATGACACGTTTTATGCTGTAGCTGTGGATCTGGGAGCTCAAGGCAATCCAGAACAAACTGGTCTGTGAAAGTGTAAGCTGTTAAAGAATTCTGGATTAGAACAACTGAGTTGGAAACAGAAGGGCATACACTGTACAAACTCAAATGGGGGGGAGAGATTCCTTGATACTTCTCCAGAAAATGGTCATAGCTCTTCAAACAGAGCATGTGTTTTCATGAGCAGTGAGGGATAGGAGAATGCATCTGTGAGTGAGCCAGGTGAACAAATGAAGCAAACCATAATGGAAGTGATTCAGACTGTGCAATTGATTTGAGGTACTGTCTGACTGCGCAGACCAAAACGAGTTCTACAAGTGGATGAACAGACATGTCATGAGACCGTGATACTGGAAGACATTCAAGGTGTATGCATAAATGGATAATTTCCTGGTTGGCAATATGTAGCAAGTGGTAAGCCACAAGGATCAGTGCTTGGACCTCAATGCTTTAACAGTTTATAACAATGGTTTGGATGAAAGGACCGAAGACTGGGTTGCTCAAATTTTGTGGATGAGGCACAGGTAGCCAGGAAAGTATGTTTAAAGAGGGCACAAGGAAGATATGAAAAGGATATATATAGATTAGGTGAGTCAGTAAAGATGAGGCAAGTGGGATACAATGTGGGAAAATGTGATATTGTTCATTTTGGCAAGAAGAATGAAAAGAAAGCATATTATCCATTTGAGAGATTGCAGAGGTCTGAGGTACAGAAAAGGTTCGGTGCTCAAATTCCAGAATATTAATACACAAGTACAACAAGTAACTAGGAAAGTATATAGAAGAGTACGGCTTATTGTGAGGACAATTGAAGACAATAGATGGGATGTTATGCTTCAGTTAGACTGTGTATTGTAAGATCGTGTCTGACACATAGTATGCAGGATTGGTCTCGCGATATAAAGAAGGACCGAAATCGATTGCAGATAGTTAAGAGAAGGTTTGTTCAATTAATCCTTGGATTGGTCTGATTGTCTTATGAGGAAAGGCTGGATGGGCTACACTTGCATTAATGAGACTTTAAAGAAATAAGAGGCGACTTGAATGAAATATAGAAAGATCCTGAGGTGTGTAGATCCTGTGGAAAGAATATTTACACTGGTGGGAAGGTCTGGTAATTTAACAAAATAGGGTCACCCCTTTAAGACAGAGATAAGAAGAAATTATTTTTCTTGGAGGGTTGAGGTTTTTTGGAACTCTGCTTCTCAAAAGATGATGGATGCAGAATCTTTAAATATTGTTCATGCGGTGGAGAGGGTACACATTCTTGATAAACAATAGAGTGAAACGTTATTGATTTAGACAGGAAGGCGAATTTGAGGTCACAGTCAGATCAGACATGAACATATTGAATGGTGAACCAGATAGAAAAAAACTGACTGACCTGCTCCTACTCTGAATTCATATGTTCAAATGTGCATTTCACAAGAAAGGTGGCATCTCCAAGCAACTGTTGGAGATCTTCAAACAGGCAGGGATGGTTGTAAGAGGACCAATAAGGACATGATGAAAAATTTGGAAGCTGTGTGTGTGATTGGATGTATTCTAATTTTTCTTAGTTTGGAGTTAGAAAGGTTATTATGAAAATTTGTATTAGATGGGATCCGAAAAAAAGGTTGGTTTGTGTATTGTATATAAGCAAGAAATAGAGCAAGGAAAAATTATTTGATTATTTTCTTCATGATTGTTTGTTTGAAGCTAAGACAGCACTACGTTAACATAGTAAATAGTTCAGCAAGTGCTTGGATTTTGTCCAGTATTTAATTGACTGGGTGTATCTAAAGAAAGATCTGTGTTTTTGCGGCAGGGTGACAGTACTCCTACCTCTTGGTCCAGGAGTCTTAAGTTGAAGAGCAACCTGTTCCAGAAGGGTGTCATAACCTCCCTGAACAGGTTGATTAAAATAACTATATCTGGGGGGCTGTCATTGTTCAGGATTGAATGCTGATGTGCAAAAACACATTCTAAAGAGGGAACAGGTGGGATTGGTGTATGGAAAGAGCTATAAGACTGAATAGTTAATAAATACTATTCACAAAGATAGGTGTCCGGTTGTCTGTCTCAGTGATTGGCTTAGATCTGAATTGACCAGAAATATTATCTTAAATAGCCTAAGGCAATTCAGTCAGAGCAGCCAACATAGAATCATATAGGCACAGCACCAATAGTTGACTGCAGCATTAGTCAAGAAGACTGGTCATTGATGGATTTTGCCTATACACCTAGGCAGCTGCCAAATAGCAAGAATTTCCCCTGGGGTTCTGTATATGATAGATAATATCTGCATGGCTCCATCCTGAATTCTTCAATAATTAGTCTGCTATCTCATTCTTGATATGATCGGAGAATGATGTTGAATGAGAGTCTCTCTCTCTCTCACACTCCCACCTAAATGCATAATTCCAAACTAAAAAATTTATAAAAGCTGGCAAGATCACTTACATCAACTGGCACAACTCCCAAAAAGCTGACAACTCAGATCAACTCAAATGCAGCCCAATGTAAAAATATTTCCTGTACTCAAAATCTATTCCCATTGTTGATTTACCCAATTAAACCCCAGCATTTCTTAAAGCTAATTTTAATAAACTCACTATTTTTCCTTAATTTTGAATAAACCTCTTAACTTCAGAAGAAATTAACCATTTTGAAATTTGAGATTTAAAGAATGGCATTCATTTTTGTCACAGTGTTTTGGAAAGAAAGAAAGAATTTGTGTTTTGAAACATGTCCTTCAATTGACCGGATGGCTTTACAGCCAATAAATTAGTTTTTGAAATGTTGTCACTGTTATTAGGTAAACAAAGGTTCAGCACAAGTTGTAACATCCAATGAGTAGCAAATGAGATTTGATCAGTTGTTCCATTTGGTGTTAATTCAGGAATGAATGTTGACAGAATAACAAGAACTCACATATGCATCCACACTTGTACAGGTATTGGGAGTCTGGTTTCATGTCTCGTCTGAAAGGCATATGCCATTCTTCTCAGGAAGTACATATTGATGCTGTGGTTCTGCAGTGTATTTAGAACTCACAATTGATTTGATCCTTCAATCAAAGGGGCAATTTAGAAAAAGGCTATTGTTACCCTAAGGCTGGTACTAATCCTTTAATTGAACCTATCCACACTAATCATTTTCCATGTTCTTTGATTTGATTTACTGTTGTCACATGGGCCTAAGTACAATGAAAAGTGTTTGTTTTACACGCAGTACAGGCAGATTGTAGCATATAAAGATCACAGGGTGATTCTACAGAGCAAGGAATATAAGTTACGTCCGCAAAGAGGTCCACAAAAAGCAATATCAATATTAGATTTGAAATTTGAAAGGTCCATTCCGAAGTCTAATAACAATGGAGAAAAGGCTGTTCTTGTGCATGTTGGTATGTGTGTTTAAGCTTTAAGTTTCTGCTTTAAAGGTTGCCAGTTGATTGTGATGACATAATATTTTCTCCTTTTCCATTTGCAATTGCTTAAAATGGAGTACCAGGAATTAAACTAGTAATGAATTGTCACTTGATGTTAGATTTAGAGAGAGCACAGGTTATAATACATGTGTAATTTCTCTGATGGTCTTATGTTTAGGATTCAGCAATTCCACTGCCATGGTCCAGGTTTGATCCAGGTATAAAGACTTATTATAGGAGTTCCAAAGAAGGGACACTGGACCTGAAGTGTTAACTCTTTGGCTTCTTTACAGAGATGCTGCCAGATGTGCTCAATTTCTCCAGGAATTTGTGTTTTTGTTGCTTACTCTAGGCATCTTGTGGTGCAGTGGTTGTGTCCGTATTCTGGGCTACAAGGCTTGTTTTCAATTCCAGCCTACTCCAGAGCTATGTTCTAGCCAGAGTTCATAATGTGTCACAAGAAGTTGATCTAAAATATATCTGATCTTTTGTGCAATACTTTCAAGAATCAAAAGCCACAGAAGTTAATGTTTTCAAATGCAAGAAAATCTTGCTTTTACCAGAAATATTTAATGTAAAGAGAACATGATCATAGTTATTATTTAATTCAGTTCAATATGCATAGACATAATTATTAGGCTGTGTACAGCAAGGTTAAGTGTGCAATATTAAACCTGCTCGTTGCATTAGATTGTTGTATTCTTTAAAATATTCATTCATTTTATTTTGTTTAACAGCAATTACCTCCTTAATTGTTAAATTACTTCCAACATTTAATGGGATATTAAATGCTCAGGAAATTATATCATTGTAATGTTGACCACAGGAGAAGTGCAGACCAAAACAGTCAAATTCACCAAATAACTCCCAAATAAAGAATTTACCAATAAAATATCGCATTTTTGTAATTTTTCCTTTAACACTAATCAAAATCAATGTCGATTATACATGAATTAACAGGTAAATCACAGTCACCATACATGATAGAATAGGAGATCCTACAAAGGCATGAGGTTTCATAAGATTTCAAATATTAATGTCACTTCCCACAATAATATGGCACCATCCTGTAATCTCCTATCCTTTCCAACTTGATCTCCATTTTATTGGATCTCTTCATTTTCTTAGTCCAATGGATGTGGTCCTCCAGGCCCCTGCAACTATAGCTTCAGTCATTGTGAGTTCCCGAGAGACAGTTGTCATTGGAATAGTACACTCCTACAGAGCCACCTTCACTAGGTTCGCAACAGTTGCACTTGCATACATGTTGCATTTCCCTTTTGAGTTCAGCTAATGCAACAGAAGAATTCAATTTCTTACTCATGTGCTTCAGAGCGCCATATATGAACTATAACAAATCCAGAGGTTCATATGTTTCTGTAAAATTTGTTCACAAAAGTCTGCACAATCACAAAGACCCTCATTGAGTGTGCTGGAGTGATGTGCCAAAATAGGCCAAATGCAGCAGCAATGCTAATTTTTGTAATTAATTGTTGATGCGTGTAAGGATAGTGAGAATCACAAATACTATATGCCTTGTATATCAGCTTACGTCTGTGTGTTTCAGAAAACCATTTTGTGTCAAATTAGCACAACCAGAAAAAACTAGTGTTCTTTTGAAAAGATTTCAACAAAATGCTTGAGAACAATAAATTGCTGAACAGTGTTCAGTTACTCCTTTACAATTGCTTTGTTGTAAGATGGCAGGGCAGCTTGGGAACTCAGGGTTGTGTTATGTGGAGGGTGTTTTCATACCTGATGATGGAAAATAAAATCAAGTTGATAGGTAATGGCCTAGAGGTAGGCCACTGGTGCTGGATCTATATACACAAGGGACCTGCACTGAGGAATATGAGGGAGAAAAATACTAGGGATCATGACCTCACCCCCCCCCCCCAATAATTTAAATTTAAAATGTTCATCCTTCATTGCAAGATCTTTCTTTGCTGTCTCCCAGACTTGCAACCTCTCAAACTCCCTGTTTATTTGACTCCAACTTTTCATTCTCCCATTGCCACACCAATGATAGCTGCACCTTTGGCTTATATCTGGAATTTCACTTCCCAATCTCTCCATTTGTTCACCTCCCACTTCAGTTTAGAGACCCTCCTTAAAATCCACCTCACTGATCAATGTTTTGAATGATAGGAATAGGAGTTGCCCATTCAGCTCTTTTACAATACTTTTTGTCTCACAATGTTTCCAAATCTCATTATGTTATTGGAATCCAGAAATCTGTCACTCTCTGTCTTAAACATGCACAATGACTGAGCTTCCACAATCCCCTGGAATAGAGAATTCCAAAGATTCTCAACCCTCGGCATCAAAAATTCTTCTCATCTTACTCTACAGTGACTTCCCCGTGATTTTGCAATTGTATCTCTTGCTTCTATATTCACCACCTATCAGGTTGCATCTACTCTATGTATTTTGTAAGCTTCAATTGGCTCATAAAGTCATACAGTGCATAAAAGGCCTTTCAGCCTATAGAATCTGCACTGCCAAAAAAAAATCACTTTGATATTCCAGAGAATACAAGCCCACTTTTCTGAGAACAATTCTGTTGCATCTTTTGCTCCACTCCTTCTTTCGCAATAATCCTAAGTTACGAGGACCAAAACTGCACAATGTATTCAAGGTGTGGTCTCACCAAGTTTCTATATAGTTGAAGCAAGACTTCACTGTTCCTGCACTCAAATCCATTTGTGATAAAGGCTAACATTCTGTTCACTTTCCTAATAGCTTACACTCTGGGTTTCAGTGACATATTATGAAGGGCATCGGGTCCCTTTGTACATCAACACTTTCAAACCTCTTACCAGATAAACAACACCCTGCAAATGTGTTCTTCCTACCAAAGTGGGGTATCTTATATTTTTCCATTTTATATTTAATTTCATCTGCCATGCTATTGCCCATCCACTAATTCTGTCCAAATCTTCAAGCCACTTTCCATCTTCCTTACAGCGTACATTCCCACCTAAATTTGAATGAACGACAAATTTAGAATTATTACATTTAAGAGAACAGCTGGGGTCCAAGTACTGATCATGGTGGTGCCCTGTTCATCACAGCATGCCAACATGAAAATGGCACATCTATTCCGAAGTTAAAAACTATTTGTTGCATGTTAGCCTGTTATCCATTCCAGTACATCACTTCCTATGGGAGATTGTCATAGATCTTCTGAAAATCCAAGTGTGCTAAGTCGCCAATTGCCCTCTATCAAATCTACCAGTAACATCCTCAAAAACATTTCAACAGGAATGTCAGATATGATTGTCCATTCACAAATCCATGCTGGCCAAACAAATCAATGTCCATCCTTTAAAACATAATGCAGTATTTTCCCTACCACTGATCTTCGGCTAACAAATCTCTAGTTTTTCTGTTTCCCGTTTGTCATCTTTCGGAAATAGTGGGGTGACATTTGCTACTTTTAATCTGCTGGAACCATGTCAGAATATAGAGAATTTTGAAAATTAATCAACAATGCATCTACTATCAACATAGTTACATCTTTCAGTACCTGATATGTAGAATATCAAATCCTTAGCTTCAGTCCCAATAATTTCTTCTTCTGCTCCAGGTACACAATCCTTTATCCAAAATTCTGAAATCTGAAAAGCTCAAATTCGAAATTTGTTTCGTGGAGTATCGTTTTGGTGTGTGAACAGGTGATCTAACTCCAAACCCACTCAGATATGACATGGTGGTGTGGCCCAGCACTGGCAGGCATTAATTGTGTCTTAGTGCTCGTACGAGTCACACATGCGTCTGCTATTAAGTAATTTTTAAAATTTCATTGTGAAAATGTCACTTATTCCAAAATACGAAAAATTCCAAATTCTGAAAAACAATTGGCCCCAAGGATTTCTGATAAAGGATTGTGTTTCTGTACTAATTTCCATCCACTCCTCTCCATAATCTCATGGATTTCTCATTCTGGGAGATTTGTTGTATCTCACAGTGAGCTATCATGGCCAAAGTCAGGGGAATTCACTTTCACTCTCGTCCCATTATTCAAGTGGTCACAATATTAAATAAAAATACTTTTTCAAGTTATCAAGGTAAACAATTAAATATCTTAACAATATCATGTTTTAAACAATTACATGTTTAATATCAAAGTGTATTCAATAAGGACACAATAATTAGTTAACATATAATCAGAAATAATGTATTTATACAAATTAATCTGTAATAATTTAAAGTATACTAAGTATATATAAGTATATATGATTATTTAAAATATAGCTATATAATGAATATATATTTGATAACTACATAATATATTAATATACTTATCAATCTAAATCTCCCCACACCCAACAAAACACACCAAGGGGCAAACAAAAACCTTTCAGAGTCAGTCACTGCTCAAACCAACCTGGGCAGTGTTTGACAGTAAAGCAAGCTGTCATCATTCAGAAGGTGATTTCTGGGAAGCCTTGTTTTAAAAGCAATTCCAAAGTCTACAATGAACTTTCAATCACTTCTTTTTTTCAAAGAAACTACTGAAGGTATGTCCACAAAACATTAACTAAATTCCTTTTTTCCACAATCCATCGAAACCTAAATCATCCAAGCAATATTAAAAACAATTTGGTTTTGTAACAGAAGATAAACAATAATCATTTAGCTTTTCTGTGACTTATTTACTCCGCATTGTAAACTCTCCTGACTCTGCCTATAACAGACCCACATTTCTCTTTGCCAATTATTTCCTTTTTATGGGCCCCATCCTTTTTACATATCCGTCAAATCTTTCACACTATACTTTTGTGCTTTTAGATTACTTACAGTGTGGAAACAGACCCTTCAGCCCAGCAAGTCCACACTGACCCCTCAAAGCGCAACCCACCCAGACTCATTCCCCTACATTCACCTTTTCACCTAACACTACGGGCAATTTAGCATGGGCAATTCACCTAATCTGCACATTTTTGGGCTGTGAGAAGAAACCAGAGCACCCGAAGGAAACCCATGCAGACATGGAGAGAATGTGCAAACTCCACACAGTCAGTCGCCTGCTAGGTTGCTAGGATTGTTTTCATATTCAACTCTCCATTACTTAGTTTATTGGTTCTCATTTATATTCTAAAATCTTCATCATCTTTGGATTTATTACTATTTCTGGCAATTTCATAGGCCTTTTGGTGTTTTGTTCAAATCTACCTCAGCCAATTTGCCACTGAGGCCTTCGTAATTTCTTTTGTTCAAATTTAACATCTTGACTCCATTTCTCCATTGGTTTGATGCACAATTTTTCCTGCATGTGCCTCAGTGCAGTATATTGGGAATCTTTATTCTTACAGCAATGCAAGCTGTTTAACTGTAATGAAAAATGTAACATTGATGCTGAATGGAATGGTAATCAGTTAAACAAATATTGCCTTTTGAATTGGTATCCATCATTAACAAGCCACAGATAATAACACTGATCATTGTATTTGATTTACTGCATTCAGAAATGCTTTCAGTTTCTGTAGAATAACATAAATTAAGCACATAGACAACAGCAACAGCAAATTTACTGCCGAGGGTTGAGAAGGGTACGTATAGCCCATTAATTTATTCCTTTTTCTTTCTGGCTCCAGTTCGAAAGGATACTGATCTCTGCCCACAATTCATAGATCAAACTGCTCAAATGAGTGTGCAAAGCAGTTTGAATTCCACAAAATGGGTTAGAAAAATAAGTAGGCATTCATTTTTATAAATACCATACGCTTTAACAAGCAGTTAAAATTAATCATCGTTGCTAATATTTCCTGAGTAATGTGAAGGAGAGCTGAGTCCTGCATGATTTGCATTGCTTTACAGCTCTCTTCAAAATGACAGAACATAAGGTAGTCTCCAGCAATTTCATCCGCGTTTTCCTCATTCACTCTGCATTGTGTAATATACAACCAGCTGTAGACAGGCATCCAGAAATGTGATCTGTCATACTGAATTAAGTCACAGATGTTAATTCCCTTGTGATTCCCAACTAGTGAAGTATGTGTTTGCACCACATTTCAACGTCATCTTAATCAGTAGACATAATTAATTTTGTCAAACTGTAAATGATACATAGAATTTAACTCCCACTTTTGATCTCTTTTAAAAGAATTTTTTCAGGCAAACATATTTGAAATAACTCACTAGATGTACACTTAACATATGGGAAGTGAGATCTGAAGAATTTTTTTTCAACATTCTACTCTATATCTTTTTAGTGATAATGAAACCAGATTCATGTTTTGTGTTTACTGAAATATGAACTGCTGCGACCTTGCATTCCTTGTCCTTTCGCTACAAGAATATCACATAGCCGCAGCCATTTAGATAAGTACAATAGATGGATGCCAGCATACTAATTATATTGAAGCATCTGTCACATAAAATTCTATATAGGTCATGACAGGATCACTAAGTGAACAGTGTTTGTCGCTGCACTACTTCAGTACATTCGTTGCTTCACAATCAATTTATTAGTGAGTTCATCCAAGGACAATTGCTGATTTAAATGCACAAACCCCATCTGGATTAACAGTTCATTTTCTGGTTAAAGGACTTACTGGAGGATTTTAGAACACGTTGATGGCATTATGCGGGAAACTACTATTTTTCTTTCGCAAAGGAATGCTATAATTCTTAGAGATAAGGCAGACTGACCCTAGATGAACTGAAGGACAGTTTGAGTAAAAGATGAATACTGTAAAATAACATCAGCAATATATGGCAGTATTGACAGAATTAATTGAGATTAATAGGTTTGAATTAACTGAGATTAATAGGAGATAGCCTTTTGGCCTACACCAACCAGCATTTAGTAATGAAGTATCTATGGCTTTGAGTACAATATGTATGTTTATCCTCTGACCTTGAGGCAAAATACCAGTGTGTAGTTTCTTTCTCGTAAGTGATTCAATGTATATAACTCAAATAATGTAACTGGTAGAAGGATACACTGATAAAGCGAAATGAAGAGATGTGGTAGAAGGTTTATATAGAATGTGATACAGGTATTTCCATGTAAATGTTTTATCATGGTACAAGTAAGCTATTTCAATATTTACTTTGATTGTGATACATACCTCCCCCCTCACCTCCATCCAAGGGCCCAAAGGGTCCTCCCACATCTAGCAGTGATTCCCTGCACATCCAAACACCTCATCTGCTGTGTCAGTTGCTCTCAATGTGCTCCTCTACACTGGGGAGACAGGACACCAACTCTCAGAATGTTATAGAGAACACCTCTGGGATACATTCACCAAACAACCCCACCGCCCTGTGGCCAACCACTTCATCTCCCCAGCCCACTCCCCCAAGGACATGCAAGTCCTGGGCCTTCCTCACCACCAAATCCAAGTCATCCAATGCCTGAAGGAGGAATGGCTCATCTTCCACCTTGGGACCCTCCAACCACATGGCACCAATGTCGATTTCACTAGTTTCCTCATTTCCCCTTCCCCACATTGTTGGTCCAGCCCTCCAACCTGGCACTGCCCTCTTGAACTGTTCTACCTTCCTTCCCTCCTATCTGCTCCACCCTCCCCTCCAACCAATCACAATCACCTTTTACCTGCATTTACGTATTGCATTCCCAGCTACCTTCTCTCAGCCCACCCCCATCCTCCTACTTATCTCTCAACTCTTCCCCCAACTCCCCATTCCTGATGAAGAGCTTCCGCCTGACACACCAATTCTCCTGCTCCTCGGATGCTGCCTGATCTGCTGTGCTTTTCCAGTGCCACCCTTTTCAACTGTGATACAAAGCAAATTAGTTAAATTTGGGAAATATGTAGGAATGCATATAATGGCAAATGCTGCATATAAAATATTTCCAAATATATGCAACATAAAAGAATTGCATTTGTATTCATAGGTAACTGTTATACAATAAATAATAAATAAAGGGTCTAATTAATTAAAGATAATGGAATAAGCCCAGAGATCAGTTTATTTTAAACCAGTGATAGGAGCATGGTAAAATCTTTTTGCAAAGAGGCCAAAGAAAAACATCTAGAAATCAAAATTACAATAAAGCGTAGTCACAGCAGATTCCAAGAGAAAAAGTCATTTTGACTAACGTCAATTACTTCTTTAAAGAAGGAACAGAAAAAAAAAGATAAATTGGTTGTAATACTTTGGATTTTTGAAAGGCTTTTGCTAAGTTAGTAAATTCAAAGCTAAGCTCAGAATTAAGAAAATCAAGAGATAATTATATCAAACTCTTTGGTCAGAAAGGCACAACAAAGCCTCTTCTTCCTCAGGCCGTTTAGAAAATTTGGCATGTCCACAAGGACCCTCACCAACTTCTACAGATGCAACATTGAAAGCATGCTGTTCGGGTGCATAATGGCCTGGTACGGCAACTGCTCTGCCCAGTACTGCAAGGAACTACAGAAAATTGTGTGCATAGCCCAGACCATCATAGAAGCCAACCTCCCATCCATGGATTCCATTTACACTTTCCATTGCCACGGAAAGGCTACCAACAGCATCAAAGACCCCTTCCACTCCGCAAAGCTCTCTTCCAACCTCTTCCGTCAGGCAGAAGATGTAGAATCTTGACCGCCAACAGGTTCAAGAACAGCTTCTTCCCTGCTGTTATTAGACTGCTGAATAGACCTCTCTAACTTCATACACTGTTGATCTTTCTAGTGTTGATCTTGCTTTGTACAACTCCTTAAATGCCTCGTTGTGTCTAAGCATCCTATGGTCTGTATGTCCTTGTTTGCTATGACCTGGTTGTACTGCTCCCGAAACAAAGCTTTTCACTGTACTTAGGTACATGTGACAAGTAACTCAAATAATATCATACATTAATGGGAACAGATACAGTTAATAGAGAGAAATTATTTTCACTGGTTGGGAAATCAAGACTTGAGTAAATAGTCAATAAATTAGAGTCAGTTCTTCAAGGAGTGAAATTAGATAACATTTCTACATGCATTGAACAACTGAAATTTAAGAGGCTTTTGCTCAGGGTATTTGACACTCCGAATCGTTAATTTAATATCTGAGATTGATAGATTTTTGTTACCTGAAATATGATGGGATACAGATGGGATATTATGAAGAGGGCCTGAGAAAATAAGTCAGCAGCACTTTTGGGGAGCAGGCAGCAGAGCAGTGGGAATCAGCAGCAGCTAGATGAGCAGAGAGTCTGAATGGCCTAATTCATATGCCCATCCGGATGCCTTTTAAATGCTGTAATTGTACTGGCCTCCACCATTTCCTCTGGCAGTTCATACCATACATGCACCATCTTTTGTGCAAAAGCCTTGCCCCTTAGGTCCCTTTTATACCTTTTCCCTCTCACCCTAAACCTATCCCCTCTAGTTCCGGACTCCACACCCAGTGAAAAGACCTTGTCTATTTATCCTATCTATGCCCATCATTATTGAACAAACCTCAATAAGGTCACCCTTCAGAATCTGATGCTCTAGGAAAGCAATCCTAGAATATTCAGCCTCTCCCTTTAGCTCAGATTCTCCAATCTCCTTGTAAATCTTTTTTGAACCTTTTGAAGTTTCACAACATTCTTCCAGTAGGAAGGAGACCAGAATTGTGTGCAATATTTCAAACGTGGCCTAACCAACACCCTGTACAGCCACAACATGATCTCCCAACCTCTGCACTCAATACGTTGACCAATAAAGGGAAGGATACCAAATACCACTTTCACTATCCAGAACAACACAGCAAAACAGAATAAAATTGGCACAAGCAATTTGCTGCATGTTTGCATTTGATGCCCATTCAATTTTCCTACATGATAGCACACTATGACGCAAAACAAGAACTGTGTTGTAATCTGTTCAGTTGTAACATGGTTGAATAGAATGATAGCTCAATTCTTGAAAAGAGGCGAATGTTCAAGTCTTCCCAAATGAGCAAACACTGTGTGGGAGATAATCTCTTATTCAATTTGATAACGTAGTGGGGGATCAAGAGATAAAAACTGTAATCAGAGACTGTTTCCAGTTGGCTGGCAATGTCACAGGCAATTCAAAGAGATAGATGCATTGCACATACGTCTAATTGCGTAACCCTAGTGACTGTGAAATGCTATTTGCTTCACACTACTCCTAAGGAGATGTGGATTAGAACCTTCCATTGCGGAGTACAGGTGGAACCTCAAGCTTGCAAATGAGTATTACTCCTAAATAGGGTCAAGTCAGCTCCTCTTGGACAAACTACATGGTGGTCAGCTGAATATACAGGTATGTGGGAGGACTACAGCAAGGCTCAGAGCAGGGGGGGATCAGGATGGCATTCACCCACGGTCTAACGTTCTTATACCATATTTCAAGCATTCATGTCCTAACACTGCAACCTTCCTTAGTGGTGATTGGAACAATGTCAGCCGGGTAGACATCATAGAATATGAATTCCCTGATTGGGGCTGTTAACTTGGTCCAATCGGGGAGCCCCGGCTGACATAAGAGCAGTAGTGTCAGACAGCGTGTTCACTCAGAGCTGGCTTTGAGGGAGATGTAACAATGTCAAAGACCGTCCACGTGTAAATAAAGGGTGAGTTGGTGACAGGGTACCAGCCTCTGTTGAGTTATTTCAGTGGTGATGAGAAAAAAGCACACTCCTGAAGAAATTTGCTCGCAACAATTGTCTTTTAGTTGGGGTAAGCATTTCTGGTATCATGCCATTATTTTGGAAGCTTGAATTATTCGATTCTCCTGTCAAAGGCTGGACTCAGTATGTGGAAAAAATGCTTTATTTTTCTGGGCAAATGAAAATCAATATTTCCACTGCTTGTGGAGTTGCAACTTTGTTGGTTATTAGGAGCCTAACTTTCCCTGTGACACCAGTTACTAAAACCTTTCAAGTATTGATGGATTTAGTTAAGGAATATTATGACCACAAGCCTTCTCTAATTCTGAGATGCTAACAGTTTTACTTGGCAATTAAAGAACTCGGGGAATCTGTTTGGGATTTTTGACTAGGTTAAGACAACTGGCAGAGGCATGTGATTTTGGTTTATCCCTTTAATGAGGTGTTGAGAGACCATTTGGTATAGGGGATTAATGATGTAATCATGCAAAAGGGTCTACTAGCTGAAGCCCAGCCAGACTTCAAACAGGCATTACAACTGGCTTTACAACTAGAAAATGCAGCAAGTAGAGCATATGAGTTGCAGGGTATTCTGATTGAAGTCTCTCTGAGTTTAGGGAACACGACTTGAGTGAAGGCAATTGTGCAGCCCCACTCAGGACATATTCTGAGTAGAGGGACTCTCGGTCAGCCCACAATCAAAATCCAAAACAAAGCCAAACCTTGGCCAAACAGTTAACATTTTCTTCAGGATCTGGGTTGGCAAGCTTCTGCCAGTGTATCAACGTGAGACAGCAAAAGAGTCACACTCTCCCTAAACTGAGTAAGAAAACTCATAGGCTGGTATCCAGGAGAATGCACACCCTGGAAAGTGCACCTACAGCTGGCTTGGAACAGTTAAATCACTGAGCAACATCCAAATCAGATCCAATAAAAATAAGCATCTGGTTAAATGGTCAACTGGTTCTAATGGAGGTTAATAAAACACAGTGACAATCATAAACTTTCTTCAAAATATGAAACAATTTACAGGCTCCATTTTTACTCCATTGTTGCCATGTTGTTTGAATAGTATGTTTATTTTACTTCCACTCAAATGTTTTATTCTGTTTATCTATTCTGTGTATGCAACATTCTGCCACTTTTTGAGTGTAAAGGTTTATCAGTAGCTATGACATTTTTGTCCTCTCATTTTGAATTTGTTGCAAAGGCACAAATAGATTTCTTCCTCTTCCAAAGCAATTGGTACAAGTTGCATAACAGCAATACCAGCCTCTATCAAATAACCATTGAAGAGATAGGGAAAATAACTTGAAGACTATTACACTTTGTTAATGTAACTAGTTTTTTTTTGTTATGGCAACTTCTCATTTAAAAATGTTAATAGTTTGTTCTTGTGTACAACACTGCAAAGGTATGAAACAGCACAGTGACATAACTTTTCAATTCTACTCTGAAGAAAACAACAAAATCTCCCTCTGTATAACTATTTATAAGTGCCATAATCATTGTTACACTTTTCCACAGCACAACACTTTGTTGCTTAGAATACTTTAGCAAACACTTTCTCTTGGATAATGAGTTGTCGAATCTTTGAATTGTTTGAATTTTGTTGTATGGAACCTGAGTGCCACAATCCATCATGTACTCCTGCCTCAAGGACCAACAGCTGAGTTCAAGCTTGGATTTATTTCTCTCTCTCTCTCTCTGGCTTTTGACAATGATTTTTTTAAAATATTAAATTACTTACAGCCAATTTGCTGTCAATTGTGCCAGTAATGTTCAGTTCTCACCTCTCTGAGTCAGAAGTGGTTCCAGGCCCACTTGAGAGACTTACACAGATCTGGGCTGTCACTTCGATGTGAAACCAAGGGAGTGGTGCTTCATTAGCAGTCTTGCTTGTTGGGGGTGATGCTAAACCAAGGTCCAAGCTGAACCCTCAGATGAACATAGAATGTCACATGGTTCTACTTGGAAGAAGAGTGGAGAGTTATCTCCAGTGTACCAGGCAACACCTCTTACCAACATCACAGGCACACACTATCTGATCAGAATTGCATCCTTAACTATGAAGTGAAATAACTCCACAGAGGCAGCTATCCCATCACCAAGTCATCCTTTACTTACCCATGGAAAGTCCTTGACAGTGATCCAGCTGTCTGAGTGAACAGAATCTCTGACATTCCTGTTTATATCTG